>NC_081411.1:657621129-657768629 GCF_030272615.1 Cryptomeria japonica | reverse complement strand
AAATAAGAGAAAATAACTTCATGAGAAGATGCAGAGTAATGATGATGAAAAGGAAACTCTTAATGAGCTTGTAAGCAAGATGAAGCAAGAAAACATGACTTTGAGGAATGAAGTGCAAGACATGACTATGAGATTTTGTAAATACATTGAAGATAGAAAGAAGAATGAATATGACTTGACTAGGAGACTCAATGATGTTGGAAATGAAAATCGAAGACTTAGTCATGAAAATGATATGTTGAAGACGGATCTGATTCACATGGAATATGATAAAACTGAACTTATGAGACAAAAGGGATTTCTTGAAAATGAGTTGGCTACTACAAATCAACATAAAGAGAAATTCAAGAAAAGTTTAGAAGAACTTGGTGGTATGCTGAAAAGTCAGAAACCTAATGGAGACACTAATGGACTTGGATTTGAAGTTGGTGAAAGTTTCGGTACTACAAACAATCATGATCACAGTAAACCGGTAAGACAACCCAATGCCTACAAATTTAATGGGAAATGCTTAAACTGTAACAAGTATGGTCATAGAGAAAATCCGTGCAGATCTAGAAATAATCAGAACATTAATGCACCCACCGGTCAATGTTCCAAATGAAATAAAATTGGTCACAATTCAGAAAATTGCAGAATGAATGTAAGATGTTATGTTTGTGGAATATTTGGGCGCTTATCTAATCAATGTAGAACACAAACCGACATAGGATATGGAAAGGCTATTCAAAAAAACAATGTGACTTTCTTGTAACAAGATTGGACATATTGCAAAATTTTGTAGAAGCAAGACTTCACTGACAAGTAATAAAGGATCCAGTTTGAAAGGCAAAGCGAAGGTTGATGAGGTAAATCAAGAATTTTCAAGACAATGGATTAGAAAGACAAATCAGAATGTTGATGAGTCTATTCCTTCACCGGTAGAACAAAGTATTACTCCACCGGTAGGAGATTCTTCATCCAACAGAGAAGTAACCCTTTGGGGGTATTGAAACAAGTTGAAAATCATGCAAGTTTACCCTCAATTGATGGTGAGAAGATGAACTTCTTCTCTATCGGCGGATGTGTTAATTTTCACTTAACCGACGAGCATTTATTGCGGTTGTTGAAGGAAAAAACATTATAAATCAGTGATTTTCCCTCTTTTTCAATTCACTGAGCATTCAAACTTTCAGAGAGCGCAAAAATCCAAGCGAAGGAATCCTTAGCAAGAAGTGAAGCAAGTTCTTTCAAGCATTCAAACCTCTCAGGAAGATTAAGGTAATTATAAATGGCTTCCTCCTCTACTCTGGAATTTATTCCAAACACTACTGTTGTGGAAGTAGTTAAACATCCTAGACTTGTTTTTAAGATTATCCCTGAGATAGAGAAACAGGATGATTCCCTAGGTGCTTTTTCAAAAATTCTGAAAGGTGTTGCATATGTTGAAGACCCTATAATCTATATTCATTGCCATATTGAGGAATTAGGTTCAGAAGAAATATTGAAAATGTTTAAAACTGTTATTTGTGATGAAAGTGGAAATGTGAAACCCAAACATAAGGTTATTTAAACTTTAGGTTTTGTGGAAATCCTTGACATCCCAAAATTTATTAAGGAGGTAGTAAGGATTGTGCTTAGCAGAGTTCATGGTGAATTATTTTGGCTAGACTCTGTTTGTAAAATCACTAAGGAAGCAGTTAGGGCAGTGAATGGCTTACCCTCCACCAGTAGTAGGCCAGATAAAACTAAGAAGGTTCCTAATAACACAGTGATGACATTAATAAGAGCAACCTATGATAGTAGATCCCTGAGAGTTAATGATGTTAACGATGAGAATATCAGATTTATAAGTATGATTTTAGGTTATAAGGCCACCCATGCAAACCGACTCAACTTTGTTTCCAGTCTTTGTATTAAAAGTTCATATGATATGGTCAACAGTAATGCAAAAATAGATATATGTGAGTGGTTAAAGGATGAGTTATTAGACAACCTGAAAAAGATCAAAGGTGATAAGAAAGGTACTTTTCATTTTGGCAATCTCTTGGTATGTCTGATGTTGTATCTTACAAAAGAGGTTCCTAGTATTGGTAAGAAAGACTTTGGTTATGATATAATGGTAGGCAAACAACTGTTAGAAATATTCACCAGTATGGGCACTGATAAGGATAACAATATAATAGAGTACTTCAAAACATTCAAAGCAAAAATGAAAACAAGAGAGAGATTAACACAAAGTATTGTAGATAAATATGAGAAGGAAATATGTTTTGTAATCAAGACGGATGAGATATGGATGGAGGTAGTTGTTCCTAGAACTGTATGGGTAACAGAAATGGGATATGAGGCAGATGTAAACATCATTCAAACTTATGCCAAAGCCCTTTTAGAAGCCCCTAGAGAACCAGAAGAAAAAGTTTTTGGTAGTGCAGAAACAATAGAAAGTGGTGTACAGACTTTGAAACAAAGAAAGAGAAGAGAAAAATACATAAGGAGTGCATCTAAGAAATTTAAGGAAATAAAAGAAAACATCATGAACAAAACTATAATAAAGGAAAGTGACTTGGAAGGATTACAACCAGAGGCACATCTCTCACCAGTTGATACATCCTCTGATAGTGAAATTCCTACTGAGTTTAAGCGAGTTGATAGGAAGAGAAAACCATCACCGGTACCCTCTCCTCATCCCAAGAAAACAAGGACAACAAGGAAGAAGCAACAGGCAATGAGACCACCAGCAAAGAAGTTGACACCAAAGAAGAAAAAGTAGCAATAGGTTATACCACCATTGGACAACTTACTAAATGAAATAACTGATGACAACAACTTATCCAATGTGAGCAAATTATATGATGCATTCACTAATGAAGAGAAAGAAAGTATAGAGAATAGAATCATCCTACATTTTCACACATAAGAAAGTGTTAATAGAAGTTGTAGATGATTTGCCTAGTGAATTGTATAGGCAGTTAGATGCAAAAAGGATTGCAATTATGGAGCTTGATAAGAAACTAAAGATTCAAAAGCTACTAGCTATACATCCGATCAAATCTGTTGAAGAAATTGATGAATTGATAAGTGAAGCTAATAGATCAGTTTTTGCAAGTGAACACTAACATGTGAGCCTAATGGCTGGCAGGGCAAATGAAATTGTAGAAGAAACATCAAACAAGTGGTAAATTTGCTTTGTTGAGAAGGAAAAACAAGAAGAGCTGAGTAGACCAAAGAAAAATTTAAAAGTGTATCAAAAGGACAAAGACAAGGGGAAAGGTAAAGTAGGTGGATTACCCAACATTAAAGTAACTGATAACCTACCACCACCTTTGGTTACTCCACCGGTATAGACTGATAGTACACTAGCTACTAAGAATGTGGACACACCACATGAGGATACAAACCCTGAGTCTAAAATTTTGTACACTATGAACATAGACACTCAGGAGGTTAACATTGTAGTTGATAAGGAAAGCACAGAGGAAAAGAAAGATGTTGCTACTAAGAAACTGACATATAATATTAAGGTTGGAACACATGCATAACACATTGAGATTGGGGTACAGGTAGAGAAAAATGAGCATTCAGAAGAACCCTTGTTAGTGAAATGGTTACTGACAATACCAATACAAGCACAGAGAAACCTGCAGAAATAGTAACTAAGATACCGACAATAGAGAATAAAGAAAAACCAATGGAGATACCAATAGTAGATAACACAACAAAACAAGCAAAGAAATCGGCAGAGTCACAGGAACTCATTGAGATAGTGAAACTGGTAACCATAGAGAAACCAAAACCTTTGCTAGTGGAAATGCAAACACAGAATAACCCATCAAAGGCCAATTCAGGAAAATTGGTTACTCCCACTAGAAGCACTGAGATTGTAAAGGTAGTTAAGTAGACATCCAGTACTTCACTGACAAAATTTAGACCCACCAATGTGACTGAAGTACTTTTGGATTCAATAAAGAAAATAATAGATTGTAGTGCATTGGCCTATAAGGTAATTGATGACACAATTCCTATTCTTAAGTTGATTGCACCCAAATGCAATTTAGATCAAGTAAAGGATTGTTTAGGTCAGTTAGACACATTGTCTAAATATATTATTGGTAATATACTTATAGTTGATCAAATAAATGAAGAAACATTCAAGGAGAAAATGGAAAAGGAAAAAGAGAAATTCTTTGAGGAAACAATAAATAAGTGCATGAAACATATTGATACTCTTTTACCAGCACTGAGCACAACAATTAAAAAGTTTAAGGAACTATACAGAGATACTTGCAATACAAATTTGTTGACAGTGGACATTGACAAAGAAATTAGCAAAGTTCAAAAGGAGATTAATGACATAACTAATAATATCATTGGTTCATCTGAACATATATCAATTATTGAGCAGGAAATTGCTGGATTTGAAGAAAAAATGGAGAAGTTAGAGAAAGAGAAGGAAAGGTTAAAGGGAAAAGCCAGATAGCTAAAGTGCAAACTCAATCCTAAGTTAGATAACCTTATCTCTCTAAGGAAAGAAATCTCTTAGGTATTAATTCTAGGTCAAAAGACACCAAAAGAACAAATGCATCATCTCACTTGTACAATTTAGAGAACTGAGGCAGCTATGAAGGACAATAACATGTTTATTCAGAGCTTGAATTTGGTCTTAGCAAACTTATTCCAAATTGTAATCAACCGGTTACAAAGTTCAAGTTGAAAACTGCACTCATTTGACAATTCTGACAACCTTTGTCATTGATGTCAAAGGGGGAGTAGTAGATAGAGAAAAATGATTATCAGAGGAGATCATCTACTTAGGGGGAGCACACATTTTGTAGCATACATTTTTGGTAAAATTTTAGAATTCAATTTTGGGAAAGATTTTTGGATTTTTCTCATGAATGTTGCCATCAATGCCAAAGGGGGAGATTGTTGGCATTCTACACTCTAGTGAGAAATGATGGTGTTGTCATTGATGGAAACTTACCACCAACCTTGTGGATATCTTCAAGCACCAGCATCGGCAGGCATCGACACTAGTAGACACTTCACCGGCAACGACAACAATGTATATCGACACTCCAACTGATAGGAATAAAGTTTTGTTTATTGTATTTAATTGTAAATATCTTTTGTAAAGCCGACAAGGCATATTGTAATAAGACTCATATATGTATGATATCTTGAAAATCATTTAAGGATAGAAGATAGGATGGAGACATGGTAGAAGTGATGAGTGAATATTTTGTATAAGGTTTATGGTTATTGTATGAGCTTAAACTGATACTGAACCTGGCATAGCAGATGCTGAATTGTAGAAGTACATTATATTGGATTTTCATATTCCATTTTGTAAGTCAATGAGACTTCCTTTTTGTGATTGAGCAGTGAGCTCTAGGCAATTGGCCTTCCTGCATGTGCAGGCCCCTCTTGTAAGTAATGTCCATTCATTGGCCAGTGAGTGAATATTGTGGGTCACAAATCCCACCGATGTTTTTCCCACATCGGGTTTCCTTGTTAAACATCTTGTGTTATGGTGTGCTTTCTATGTTGTCTTTACTCTTCTTATTTACTACATTAATTCTTGTTTACCAGTACATTATTTTGGAATGCAAAATACTTAATAAGGTTAAAGAATCTGTAAACCGGTTAGATACTGATTCAACCCCCCCTCTTAGTATCTTTGGGACTATCATCAATCCTAAAAACAACTAAGATCTATGATCTACATCATGCATACCTATCTTCTAGTATTCGGTAACACATCATATATACCTATCTTCCATTGTTTTGTAGCACATCATATATACCTATCTTCTACTACTCTGTATCACATCCAAACCAATTCGGATTACCAAGTTTTACATCACTGACAACCAAGACAATTATTTCTATCAATCTCTCCCGTTGTCATTGATGGAAAAACATTTATGTCAAAAACATGTCATAACTCTCCCTTAGATAATGCTTCCATATTTCTTCAAGATTCCAAAAATACAAAACTCAATATTTCTCCTTGATACTCAATATTTCTCCCCTTTGACATCAAATACAAAGGGTAATAACAAAAAGGGTTACCTAAAGAAATTTTTCATTGCAAGAGAAAGAATGCTTCACTTATGCTTCTGAAAAATTCTCTTATACAACTCCTTCAATTTTGGAAGGAAAGTCTTCCAAGAGTTTATTACCAAATGGAGACTTAAGGTTAAACTCTCATTCTTAATTATTTCATCAACTACTTTTGATAATAAACTAAGAACAAAAGGGTTCCATGCACACTTCTCAGCTTCAATAAGGATACTGGAAAGATGTTCTAACCTAACTTCAACAATCTCTTTTACCTTTAAGAACACATTCACCACATATTTTTTCTACCTTTGATAAAATATAAGCTCTGACTATAGAGAATTGATTTTCCGTTTTTTTTCACCATCTACATTACTAAAAATATCAAATGATTTGCCCATGGAATTCAACTTAGATTAAAAAGAGTCAATCTTAGCCTTAAAATGTTCAATAGCTGACAGCCACAAGAGACAATATTTGTATACTATCTTCTTTTGCAACATAGACTCTCATATTCTTAATATCTTTTAATAATATCCTTTGAGCATATGCGCACTTATTTTCCATATCATCTAGAACTTCATTCTTTGCAACAGGTGCTTCCTCAAAAGGTTGCTTTAATCAATATTTAAAAAATTCACATAGAACATCTGACAAGATGTCTACAAGATCACTAAGAGAAATACTATTCTGAACCAAATACCCAACTAGAACTTCTTCAATTTGATCCTGATCATAAGAGGTTCACTCAAGCCATAACTCTCCAATCTTCTTCATTCCATTAAATTCCTTAAGCATACTCAAAATATTCTCAGTACTACAGGGGTCATCTTTCTCTTTACTGCCTTCAGCCAAAAACAATTTTCCCTTAGCCATTGAAAGTGGTTCCAGATCATCTAGGGAAATAATCTATTTTTCTTCTTTATCTTTCACCTTCTTTATCTGTTCTAGAATATATCAATTCTTATTTTTTAACTTCTACTACTAGAGGAGGTACTCTCCTCAATAGAATTGATTGATAAGAACCAAACTAGAGAATAGCTTCTTCTAAAGGTTTATAAAGCGATTCATAAAAGTTTGATCCTTATCATCCAAACAAGCTAGATATCTTAAAATTTTCTTCTCAATAGAAGCATTTGATTTACATACTATATTCTCCTTTAAGGGTAAAGATCTTGTGAAATAAAGCAATAAGCATAGAACCAAACTAAAATGAATATCCCTGTTCTTTTGTAATCTTAAATTTTTTTGGCTAATTATGTTCGCAATAATTCACACAAATCAAAGTTTTTGCTTTCTTTCAACATTTGATGACAAATGTATATTGCAATTGTTGAAGTAGATCCTTCTCTATTTCTAAAATAGATTTTATAAGAAATTCCATGTGCAACATACCTCACAACAGGGTCAAAGATAGTGTTGATTATTAGTACCTGTTGATCACACCCGTCGATCACACGTGACATGAGTTAGGGATTCAACTTATTTTATCTTAATTTATTTATTCACCGAAATGGGTCCATTATCACACAAACCAGAAACTGCATGTATTGCTTCCTTGAAAATTTGATAATGCTTGTCCAACATCGTATAATCATCCTTAGTACAGTTCAAAATAAATTTAATTATGTCCTCATCTGCAAACTATGGAAATTTGCTCCAAACATCCAAACCCTTATGCCCTAAATCTCTGATTTCCTACAATCCTTCACTTGACAAAGAATTTCCCAAATTTTTTATTTTCTCATGATTATATTCTTCTAATTGCACTTTTCAAATTTTCAAACACTCTTCCTACTAGATTCGCTTGCAATTGACTTTTTAGAATCCACGAAGAAAAGATGTGAAAAATACCTTATATGCAAACTTCACTTTGAATCTGCTTCTGCTCTCCAAATGCTCTTCGCTTCAAATTATTCAATGTATAATGCAAAAAATGACCCAAAAATTAGATATTTACCTTGTTTGGTGTGCCTAGGTTTTCACTCCCAAAAGATATCTTATCATAGTGATGTCATCCAAATTTTGTATTTCAACATATGTAGTCTATCAGAGTGGATAATAGAAACATAATCTACCACATGCAACTCTTCCACTCGAGAGGGTACAAATAGATTTCTCTTTGAAGCTCCCCTTAAGCTGAAGCTACTAGATTAATTTTTTAAGGAAGAAGCACCAACACTAGACTTAGGTGCAACAAACTCTTCTATTTCTTTCTTTATCCATACCATATAATTCTTCTTCTTAAGTTCATTATATTTCACTGGAGCAATCACATTCATACATTTGTTAGCAAAATGTCCATACTTGTTGTAATTGTAACATTTGATATTCCTCTATCCTAAGTTCAACAAAATTGCTCTAGATCTGCACTGATTAGCTTTGTGACCAAATTTATAGCATATTTGGCAATAACCTTGAAAGGGCTTATTCATAAGTGATCCATTTAATCCATTCTAAAGCTATCTATAGCTTCTATTCATGACTTGATTGTTGCAATTATTAGCCTTGTGTCCAAAACTTCCACATGTAAAGCATTGAATATTTTGATTTACATTCTGCCTGCAATCTACAGCTTTATGTCCAAAATAAATGCATTGAAAATAATAGCCATTAAATGATGAGTACCTTTGAGCATTAGGTTTCTGAAATAGAGGTTTGTGTATAGCAAGTTCGAGATTTCAGATTTTTTTTTTATCTCTAGGTTTCTTCTCAACTTCCATCTTTCCCTTCCCTTTACTTTTTTCATTCAAGCATTCATCAGAAAAACCTAAACCTTCCTTATCGTTGTGAGATTTCTTCATGGATGATATCTTTTCCAATAATTCATTGCTTTCATTGACTTTTACTTTAGCCTTCAGCTTCAATAATTCTTGTTCTAGCTTCCGATTTTCTTCAGTCTTTAGATTGGTTGTATCCTTCAAGATTTCTTCCACCTTCTTGCTTTCTTTAATCTTTAACTTTCGATTCACAATAGTCTCATTCCCTTTCTTTAATTTCTTATTGAATTCTTGATGACTCATTTTGAACTTCTAGATTTGATCTCTTAGCTTCTTCACACATTCATTTGCTACCTTAACATTCTCTTTTAAGTCTTCATTCTCAAATTCCACACTCTCAAGATCTTTAAGTGCTATCTTCAAGTATTCATCTAAATAATGTTCTCCATCCATAATTTGAATATCTAGACAATTGAGAGGGGGAGTGAATTAGTTGGTAACTTAAATCAATTTTTTTATTCTTTTCACATCTGGACCAACTAACAAAATTAACTAAGATAGATATAGCATCAAAATATAAATATACATCAGATCACATAATGAACACCAAATATGACATCGAAAACCCAAGAAGGGAAAAACCATGGAGAATTTTAGTTCTTAATATAAAACATCGGCTAGGGTGACACCATTTAAGGTGATTTTTACAAAGGGTGGCTCACTGCAGGAGGGCTCATTGTTGAAGACAAAGAGAAAGAAAGAAAGAATCCACCACTAAAACACAATCTGCAAAACTAGGCTACTTATGGTGCCTCAGTACCAATACACTCTCACATATCACCAAGAATCAAATCTTTCCTTTTCGGTCTTGCATATCTTCAATAACAATGTCACACTTTTTCATGCTAACTTTTCCATATCATTCTCATATTTATATATATATATTGTTTTTGGGAAGCATAATTTTCCAAGTCGCCCAAGACAGAGATCTAACATAGGTCAACACTAATCATTTTGGTGGTGGGAAGGAATGAGAAGTAGACCATACCATAACACACACCAATGGTCAGATCAACATGTTACCATAATTACAACATCTAGACCCAAAACATGACTCACACATTACACTAAAGCCACTACACATCCTCAAATTATGGACTTAATCCGGACCCAGACATCATTGCCCAAAACAAAAAAAATAAGAATGAAAACAAGATACACATGAATACCATCGATCAATGCCATATCTGATAACCAATACGTATGATCCATCAATGCGTCACCTATGCTGAAACACATTTTCTAGAGCATCAAAGATTTCGGGAACACATATTCCATATCACCAATACCAAGAACATCAAAGTAATCAATAAAAACCATTATGTTGACACTAATTACAACCACTTATAATCATCAACAACATATTTGCAACATTCTCCCCTTTTGTCATTGATGGTAACATCCATCAACAAAAAACTCATGACACTCTCAGCACAACTCTACAACAACTCAGCAATTGTCTGAATCTCTCATAATCTCTCCCCCTTTGACATCAAGGACAAAGATGGGAATATATCCTCCTAAGAAACTTACTCTCACTCCCCCTATGAGGAAGCACCCAAGCATTAGTCTAGATAAAAATATGCAAGTTGTTCACTGGACCAATGCACAACCAAATGTACATTAGTTCACACTAGGGAGGGGTAATACAACTAACTTCTAGTAGAGATACTCAAAAGTATCTTTACACAAGACCTTCATGAAGATATATGCAATCTACTCTTTTGTAGGTACATGCACAAGCTTACTTCATTATCCAACACCTTTTCCCTCAAGAAGTGATACCGAATGGATAGGTGCTTTATTCTAGAAAGTTGTACTAGATTATTAGAAAATTTTATTGCACTAGTGTTATTACAAATAATAGAGATAGGTTCATTGAAAGTTACACCAATATCCTTCAAATTTTGATTCATCCATAAAATCTATGTGCAACATGAAATGTTGTAATGTTTTCTGCTTCAGATGTAGAAAAAGAGATAGAATCTTGCTTCTTACTTGACCAAGCAACTAGCCGAGAGCTGAGAAAGAATGCTCCACCACTTGTACTTTTCTTGTTATCAACACTTCTAGCCCAATCTACACTAGTATAAGCTATCAAGGGGAAATTCAAATTTCTAGGGTACCATAGACCAAATTCCTCTGTTCCCTTTAGATATCTAAAAATTCTTTTTACTGCCACAACATGTGATTCTTTTGGTTCTTGCTAAAATCTAGCAGCCAAATAGATTGCATACATGATATTCGGTCTCATAGCAATCAAATATAATTGTCCTCCAATCATTTATCTATACTGACTTGCATCTTCTTTAGGGAAATTATCATCTTTTTTCATTTTGCATCCAGTGGTCATAGGTGTACACATCGGTTTGGAGTTCTCGAACCCAAACTTCTCCAACAATTCCTTAATGTATTTAGACTAAGAAATGAAAATCCCTTTATCATTCTGATTTACTTGCAAACCAAGAAAGAAATTTAACTCACTAATCACAGACATCTCAAATTCCTTATGCATCTCATTAGAAAATTTTCTGCACATTCCTTCATTTCCTCTAAAAATTATATCATCAACATACACTACAACAATTAAGATTTTGCCTGAATCAGTTTTTAAATATAAATTGTTGTCAGTCGAACCCTTTTGAATACCTTAATCAATCAATTATTTATCTAGCCTTCCATACCAAGCTCTTGGGAAATGTTTTAATCCATACAAGGCCTTCTTCAATCTCCAAACAATGTTCATATCTTCTTTCAACTTAAATCATTTCAATTGTTCAATGTAAGCTTCTTCTTTCAATTCTCCATTTAAAAATGTTGATTTCACATCCATCCGATAAAATTTGAAATCCTTAAAATCTACAAAAGCCAAAACATCCCAATTGCTTCCATCTAAGCAACTGGTGCAAATGTCTCCTCAAAATCAATGCCTTCAATCTAAGTATAACCTTTGAAAACCAACCTTGCTTTATTTCTCACAACCTTTCCATCTTCATTCAACTTGTTCCAAACTACCCACTTTGTTCCAATCACATTCTTATCTACTAGTCTCTTAACTAATTCCCATGTCTGATTTTTTAAAATTTGATATAGCTCTTCTTTCATTGCCTTTATCCAACTTTGATCATTGTAAGATTCTTCTACTATTTTTGGTTCAATCTCTGAAAGTAAACATAATAGGACATGTTCTTGAGATATTTTTCTTCTTGTGATGATACCTTTGTTCTTATCTCCAATAATCTGATCCACTGGGTGATTCTTCTGAGCATATCTTGGGGTCTTATATTTAGATGTTGAAGCTTCATAAGCTTCCTTTTCTTCTTCTTCTTCTCTGATCGTCTCTTCCCTTTTTTTGTCAACTTGTATACTCCTTGTTTTGGTCAAACCACATAGGTCTGTATGCACTAAATCTAACAATCTGATGGATGAATGCTCCTTTCCTTTGTATGTTCCTTTCATCTGCTTCCCAACTTGACATTCTCTATAAATGTTGTTATCTGGTTTTGTCAGCACCTCAGTAAATCTCCCACTGCACTTGATGAACTAATCTTCACTAAGTTATCAAAATTGATATGACACATACTCGAGTGTTGAAGCCAACTATCATTAATCTTAGATAATAAACAATACTTCATAGCTCCTTCTAACAGATAAATGTTTCCACTAGTCTTTTTCCCTAATGCAATAACAATTCTTGATCCTTTCTAGATCTCACAACTATCATCCTAAAAAACAACATTGTAACCATTTTCACAACCTATCAAACACTCAAAAGATTATGATGCAAACCCTTCACATAGTAAACATTGTTAGTATTATACTTTTCATCAAAATAAATAAAACTAGTTCCCATAATTTGTGTTGTCTAATTGTCTCTGAACCTAACAAAACCACCATCATACTTATCAAGTTTAACAAACTTACCTTTTTCACCAGTCATATGATTTGAACATCCACTATCAATCAACCATTCATTTCTATCCCTTCTAGCATGTAAAGTAGTAGCAACAGTCTTAGGAATATCACTCTTAGGTATATCTCTCTCTATCACAAACAAACAATCACTATCTTTATAATATGATTCATCATTTGAAATAACAACATCACCTTTGACATAATAGGTCCTCTTATTAAATTTTTCTTTGCCTTATCTAAATTTTTGTCTTGAACCTTTTTCAGACACCTAGTAGCAATCTAACCAATCTTTCCACATCTAAAGCATTTAAGGGGTAACATACCTTTGTATTTGTCGGTGCCTTTCTATTACTACTTATCAAATTGCCATTAGTTTTATATAAAAATTCATTCTATATTCTAGCCGGTTAGTATTACCAAATCATGCAGTCGGTACACACAGAGAAGTCAGTATGAATAGTCTAGTCGGTTACAGAAGGAAAATAGTCACAAAGCCCAGTATTTACCGAGCTGTTTACCGAGTGTTATTTCATGTCTACCGAGTAGTAAAGATAATACACCGAGCTAATATACATTGAGTTAAATGTGTTACCAGATTCATTGAACCTGGACACACATATGAAAACGTGTTACAAGATCGAGGCACACAGAATCGTTATCACATTGGAAATTGCATAGACAGATTTTGTATAATTTTGAGGTCATCTAACCAATGAAATATTTTGCATGGTTATTTATTCAAGGAATATTTTTGTAAGATTGAAGCAATGAATCAGATCACCATTGTAAGAGATCTTTATATACAACATGATTCTAGGGTTAGATTTAATGAGATGATATGTCTGAATGTGAGAAATGTGTGTGCATATGTGTATGAAGCAAGACTTATGTGATACATGAGAAATCACAGAGTATTATGATTGTTACAGAGACACAGAGGTCACTGAGAAGGTTATCAGAGAACAGTCGAGGAACAGAGTAAAGAGAAGGGTTTACTAAGTTACTTTATGAGTTACCGAGGTATACTATAGGCAAGGTAATCTTATTTTGAGCACATAGAATTTTCTCTAGCATTTCAGATGTAAAGTTGCAGATATTTGTAATGATTCTATTTTAATATCTTGAAGTTGTAAGAGAAACCTTTAACATGGTAAAAGACTCTAACCAAGTCTATAAATTGTAAATCCTTTAACCAGGTGCTACACTTATATAGTGTTGTAAAATCCTTTAGCAAGGTAGATCTAACTGATCTTAATACTCCTAACAGGGTAAGCTATCAGAAATAGCTAAATGTAGCTCTAACCGAGCACTCTTTATTATTGCAGTAGTGAAGTTGTGGGTGCCATCCCCACCATAGTTTTTCTCTCTAACCAAGAGTTTCTGCATGACCAAAATATATGTGTTATGGAGTGAATTATGTATGAATGTTATATGTTGATTATAGTTTTGTTTTATGTTACTGCACTATTCTGTTTATGTATAATAGTAAGGTTATTACAAAAGAAAAGTTTTGGAGTACTGGTTCACTCCTCCCCTCTCAGTACATTAGCTTTCCATATTGGGCCTAACAATTGGTATCAGAGCTTGAATCTTGGAAAATGGTTTAACTACCTAAAGAGAAAGATCTTATCAATGGAAGGCTATAAACAATCTCGGAGGATTGTGTATCTACAAGAAGAGCTAGATAATGCAAATCAAGTGATTGGAGACATGCAAAGGCAAATGTAAAAATATCTGAAAGTAAGGAGAAGATTATCTGATGACTTGCAGAATTCTCAAGAGTTAGTGGAACAAATTGAGACATCATCTGACAACAGTATATCTGAAGAGACTGAAGAAATGATTAGAATGTTGAAAGAAAAGAACAAAGCATTGGCTGATCAACTAAAAGCAATGAAGAGAGAACATGAACATTTCAATACACAGATGACTGAAAATCTAGATGCATTAAGGATAGCCGAGGATAAAGAAAGAGATCTACAAAGAGAGAAACAACAACTTGAAGTCTTGGTATCTGATAAAAATGATGAAATCACAAGATTGACTAGGATTCAACAAAATTTGATAGATCAACTAGGTTATACACATCATGAAGCAAATCTAAAAGATGATGAGAATCAAACATTGAAACTTGAAGTGTCAAGGTTGAGAAATGAACTTGAAACAAAGAAGAAATCCAAGGAAACACTGAAGAAGAGTTATGAAGCATCAAAGATGTTGGATGAGCAACTAAACACAAGACAACCCTACAAAGAAGGAGGACTCAGTTACAAAGGAAAAGACTCTACCGAGAAGGGAATCTACACTACCAAGAGAGGAGAATAATCAAAACAAGCTGGAAAAAGGAATAACATTAAAAGGAAGAAGCCTATTTGCTACTACTATTGAAATCAAGGTCATACTGCCAATATGTGTCAAATCAGAAAAGGTACGCAACCGAATACCACTAAGACCAATGGTTATTGTTACAATTGCAATAAATATGGTCATACATCTAATCAATGTAGGACAAAGTATGTTAACAATTATTAGAAGGCAAAATTCAAAGGGTTTTGTAAAAACTGCAATAGATATGGACATAGTATTGAGAAGTGTTGGTTTAAGCAAAAGAACCACATATGGTCTACACACCGAGCAAATACTAGAGGTTACCAAACTCACATAGATCCTTACTAACAATATTCTGCAGTACCATGGGATTACAATACAAGGATATGGTGTGAATGTTGTGGAAGATATGGACATATAAGTGCCAACTACTTTATAAGGTTTGGAATGAATAACCGAAGATCATGGAGAAATCCTGGTATGGCATGTTTTCATTGTCACAAAGCTGGACATTTAGCTGGAGATTGCAGAGATCAACCGAGAAGAGACAATGAGGAGATAAAAGAAAAATTCAAGATGATTTGGAAAAAGAAAGAAATCATGTCTGATGAAGAAAGCACCTTACCTACCGAGTTAGGTGCTCCCACTCCAAATTAATCAGTAAAGGTATGGAGGGACTACATTCTCACAAGGTTAAATCTTAAACAGTTCCTATTTTAAGTATGTACTGAATTCAAAATCTGCATAGTAAGATGTAGTAGTAAGTTTGAAATTCTATCAAAGTTTTTTGGAGCACTTTACAGGAAAACTGTTAAGTCGGTGAATTCAGGAAGCCTGTCAAGTTGGTATATGAAGGAAATCTGGTTACTCGATTAAAGCACAACAAAAAGGGAAAGAAAGTTAAGTGAATCGAGTGCATTTAATGTCTTTGACCTAACTTGCACAGAGCCCGATAAGGTATTTTTGAGTACTTAAAAGGTTTTTCATGGTCATTTTCATTCACTAAGTTTTCAGGAAGCAGAGCAGAGCAAATCAAGGTGATCAAACCATCTTCAAAGCAAAATTTAAGGTATTTACATCGAATCTCATCACATTGCTAAGCTGGTTTACCAAACTCATTAAATTGTTATCTGCTGAGTGTGAAGCATCTGCTGTTTGTTAAGTTCTCAAACCCTAAGGTTCATGTGTCAATTTTTATCTGAAATCAAAATGGCATCTAAGATCCAAGACTCCATCATTGTCACAAATGTAGAAAAGCCCTCACTAAAATACTCTATGACTCCCAAAATTGCGTCTGAACCGGATGACAAAACTGCTTTTTCACTCATCCTGGATTGAGTCTTATTCGTCGAGGATGTGAGATTCTTCACAAAATGTCATGTTGAAGAACTCGGTCATGTTGAAATCAAGGATGCATATGATGAATTGTGCACAGATGGTAAAATGGATAGCAAGTTTGACCATATCAAAATCAAGGGATTGACTGAAGCCCTAACCTATCCCCATGTGTTCAAACCCCAATGGGTCAAGTTTGTATTGAGCCGAGTGCATGATGATTTCATGTGGCTACAAGAGCAACCATTCAAGATCACTAAAGAAATCATTCATCTGATCACCGGTTACCCTATCTATGATCATGCCTGAGAACAGAAAATGATATCACAAAAGGAATTGATCAGTTTGACTGGAGTTGAATCAGATTACAGAGGTCTGAAGTTGAACAATGTTACTGATCCTGAACTCAAATTCGCCATTAGAGTAATTGGTTAGTGTTTCTTCCAATCGGCAAGGGAAAACAGTGTACCTTGTGCAGCAGTGGACTTAGCATACAAAATTGTTAAGAAAGGCATGAAAGTTGACTTGTGTGAAGTATTGCTGAAGAACTTGTTTGAAAATCTGAACACAATCAGCAAGCCAAAGAAGAACAACTCGGCAAACACTCTAAAATTTGGATCATTACTTGTATGTATGTTTTTCTACTTTGAGAAGTTTTTTCCAACAGTCGGTAAAGTTTTTTGGGAACTACACCGACCAATCACCCATCAGATCAATGACTTCATCAAGAAGTTAGGTGATAACTTTAATGATATAATGGATGATTACTTCAGCAAGTTCCAAGAAAAAATGCATAACAGGTACCAGATTCCACCACAGCTGGTAGAAAAATACAAAGATGAAATATGTTTTGAGGTAGACACCGATTACTATTATGTGAATGTTGTGGAACTGAGGATTCAATCTTTGTCACCTATGGGTTACGAGATTGATTTTGATATCACACAATAGCAAACTAATGCCTATCTATCATTGCCAAGGCATACTACCAAGCTGAGGTATGGAACCTATGAAGAAAGGAAAGAAAAAGTAAAAATGAGCATTGTAGTACCTAAGGCTACAAGAAAAGCTACAAAGATGATTAAGGTATTAACTAAGAAATTTGGAGAAGAGTCTTCCTCCACAACTATCAAAGGAGTTCTAGCCATCACCGAAGAGGAGACAGAAGCCCAAGAAGTAGCCATAACACTTAGCACCGAATTGACAAAGGGAAAAGTGTTGAAGAGAAAGAAATAGGACACTTCAATGGCCCTACCAACCCCTCCAACAAAGAGACCTAACACAAGGGCATCTGCTGCATCACCGAGTAAGAAACAAAAGACTGTTGCCATTCCTAAGGTAACTAGAACTTACAAGAAATCTACTCGGAGACTCATTTTGCCAAAAGAGTTGAGTGATACCGAATCTGAAGATGCAAATAAATTTCAGATTGTGAAAAGCAAGAAGGTAGATGTACATAGTGTCAAATTTTTTTGTAATAATCTAAAGGAATATGGTGGATTTGGTGGATTCAGATTTGTCAAATATGAATCCAGATCTGCTGATGAAAAGAGGCAAATTGAAGAAGCTTTCATTTGCACACTTCTCAAATTCCAAGTTGTACCATTAGAAGTATGTAATTCTATTCCTAAGGAATTATATGCACATATTGAAACCAGATGGCAATATGCCCTAGACTCGGAGAAACAAATCAGAGAAAGAAGTTTGGTGCATCTCTTTCCTAATATGTCGATTGATGAAATAAAAGAACATCTGACAAACAACCAAACTTAATTTACAGTAAAACAAAAGGCCTTGAAATTGATGAATGGCCTGTATATAGAGGTGGAGAAGGAAACAAAAGAGCAATGGAAGACCATCTTTCGAAGAAAGAATGCTGGTGAACAATCTATAGTGGAAATAGTCGATGTCACCGACCAAGAGCCTGATGTCACCGAGCAAGACCCTGCTAAAACCATTCAAATAAATGAAGATATCATGGATGCAGAGGCACCTGAACAAGAAATGATAGAAGGCAATGTTTATGCAAAACTTGTCTCCAGTGAATCTGTTTTGGAACAAGTTCAACCTTACCCACCGATCAATCAACCTGCTACAACCGAAGCTCCTTAGGCTATAGGTGAAGGCACCGAAGGTCAAAAGTCTACAACAGAAGGTACTTCACAAGAACAAACCTCTCAAGCACCTTCTAGCACCGAAAATGTTACAACTGAGACACCAAGCACCGAGACATTGAAGGACACTACCGAGGCTTAAACTGACAAAAGTGTTGTCTCTACCAAGAAACCTACTGAGGGTTCTCACACCTCTCAAGCTATTGTAGTGGTTCACCCGGTGAAGGTAAAGAAAAGAAGTTGAAAAAGAATAGTTTCAAAATTGATTTATCAAAACCGATAGTGTTGCCCAATGTAGACATCTCCAAATTAAAAGGGCAGGCACTCACTGAATTTGGTGAACTGTGCAAAGCAAAGGCCGAATAGGAGAAGCAACTAGCCATACAGAAAAAGAACAAGGTACTTCAAAAGGTTAAGACACTACTCACAGAAATGCTCCCTTCAGCAACAGTGTCAACTGATGCAGCCATCCATATTCAATTGGATGAACTCCTAAATCAGATTGAAAAATCTAGAGTTGGTGCATCCGAGTACTTAAGCAAGCTCAAGGATAAAGAGCTTATAGCAAAAATGATAGAGGAAGTAGAAAAATCAATTACTGTTGGCAAGGTAAAACTTGTCAAATTTATTGTTGAGTTGTCCCCTCAACTCAAGAACATTCTTTCATTATTTTAGAAACTCTGCACATTTTCTTTATTTCTTAAGGATATTAAGAATAAAATAGAAGCAATTGAGAAAGAGATCACCGATCTCTCAAATAAGTTGACCCTCGAGCCCAATTCAGTTCAGAATTTCTATACAAAGCTTCAACAACTCATGGCTCAACAGTTGGAACTGAGGAATGAAGAACACAAGATCAAGATGGACATAATGACACTTCAAACATTATTCCTTCCTCATCTTTCACCCTTTTCAAGAACAGCTAAACGGAGCCAATTCTCTCTCTACTACACAAGAAGGAAGCACTTTAGATGGCTTAATTTCATTATTGGCTGATATTAATGCACATAATTCTTTAATGGACAGTGTCAAGGATGCACTTTCTGTCACCCTCACCAAAGCCTAGACAAATTACAAATCCATTTTTGATCAGTTGCCACCTCCCAATGGTAACTAAGTTTTGATGTTTGTCAAAAAGTGGGATTATATGAGAGTATATCAGAGTATATCAGAGTATATCATCAGGAGTGTATAGTATTCAAAGTATCAAACAACTGGAGTGTAGTATACAGGGGGAGTATACCAAGCAGAGAATGAGTAGAATATGTAGTGAACCGAGCAATGAACAGAGGAAAGAACAATGATCACAGAGTATTGATCACCGAGCACACATTACAAAGTTTTGTACAACATATTGATAAGGGGAGTATATTTGATTATACTATTTCAATGACTAATGTATATACTGCATGTTTAGTCAATTTTGTAATGTCAAAACATCTCAACTAATGTCAAAAGGGGAGATTGTTACTACTTATCAAATTGCCATTAGTTTTATATACAAAGTCATTCTATATTCTAGTCAGTTAGTATTACCAAATCATGCAGTCGGTACACACAGAGAAGTCGATATGAACAGTCTAGTCGATTACAGAAGGAAAACAGTCACAAAGCCCAGTATTTACTGAGCTGTTTACCGAGTGTTATTTCATGTCTACCGAGTAGTAAAGATAATACACCGAGTTGATATACACCGAGTTAAACATGTTACCAGATTCATTGAACCTAGACACACATATGAAAACGTGTTACAAGATCAAGGCACACAGAACTATTATCACATTGGAAATTGCACATACAAATTTTGTATAATTTTGAGGTCATCTAACCAATGAAATATTTTGCATGGTTATTTATTCAAAAAATCTTTTTGTAAGATTGAAGCAATGAATCAGATCACCGGTGTAAGAGATCTTTATATACAGCATGATTCTAGGGTTAGATATAATGAGATGATATGTCTGAATGTGAGAAATGTGTGTGCATATGTGTATGAAGCAAGACTTATGTGATACATGAGAAATCACAAAGTATTATGACTGTTATAGAGACATAGAGGTCACCGAGAAGGTTATTAGAGAACAGTCAAGGAATAGAGTAAATAGAAGGGTTTACCGAGTTACTTTATGAGTTACCGAGGTATGCTATAGGCAAGGTAATCTTATTTTGAGCACATAGAATCTGCTACAGCATTTCAGATGTAAAGTTGTAGATAATTGTAATGATTCTATTGTAATATCTTGAAGTTGTAAGAGAAACCTTTAACAGGGTAAAAGACTCTAACCAGGTCTATAAATTGTAAATCCTTTAACCAGGTGCTACACTTATATAGTGTTGTAAAATCCTTTAGCAAGGTAGATCTAACTGATATTAATACTCCTAAAAGGGTAAGCTATCAGAAATAGCTAAATGTAGCTCTAACCGAGCACTCTTTATTATTGCAATAGTGAAGTTGTGGGTGCCATCCCCATCACATTTTTTCTCTCTAACCAAGAGTTTCTGCATGACCAAAATATATGTGTTATGGAGTGAATCATGTATGAATGTTATCTATTGATTATAGTTTTGTTTTATGTTACTGCACTATTCTGTTTATGTATAACAATAAGATTATTACAAAAGAAAAGTTTTGGAGTACTGATTCACCCCTCCCCTCTCAGTACATTAGCTTTCCATATTAGGCCTAACACTTTCTTCAGTTTCCTTACGAAGTTTGCTTCCATCTCATCTGAAATTTCATCTTTCAGATCTTCCTCAAATTCTTAAAGGAAGACTCACTCTTAGATTTGTCTTTTCCAAACTTACATATCTCAAATGTTGATAGAGTACCATAAAGTTGCTCTCTAGTAAACTTCTTCAGATCATAGGTTTCTTCAATAGTCGAGATCTTGTCACTCTAGCTTTCTAATAAGGACATCAAGATCTTCTCAATTATGTCTTCATCTATCAAGGTTCTACCAAGTTCTCTAATTTCATTTACCGCACTATGAACCTTCTAAAAGTATCTAGTTATGTCCTCTCCTTCCTCCATTTTCAAGTTCTCATATCTTGATTTAGCTGTTAGCTTCTTTGATAATTGCCTCTATCATTTCTTTCATAAATATCTCTCAATATTTCCCAAACCTCATAAGAAGTATTCAATGAAATAACCTTTGTTAATTCAATCTTAGATAAATAACTAAAGATAACATACCTTGCCTTTTCATTCTCTCCATAAGCTTGAATCTCACCTGGAGTGGTAAGACCATTTCTCGGTTGAGAATACTTGGATTCCACTATTGTCCAAGTGTTGTATCCAAAAGAGATTAGGTATCCTCTCATCTTCACTTTCCACAAACTATAGTTGGATCCTTCAAAGATAGGAATAGTCAATTTATGTGCCATCAAATTATGATGTACCTCAAGCGGTTAAGCTCTTCTCCAAGGAACCAAAGCTCGGATGCCAATTGTTGAATATCCGAGCAACTGAGAGAGGGGGTAAATCAGTTGATAACTTAAATTAATTTATTTTATTCTTTTCACATCCAGACCAACTAACAAAATTAACTATAACAAATATAGCATGAAAACATAAACATACAACAAATCACATAATGAACACTAGATATGATGTGGAAAAGCCAAGAAAAGAAAAACCACAAAGAATATTAGTTCTCAATATTAAACACTCATTAAGGTGACACCAGTTAAGGTGATATTTACAAATGGTAGCTCATTGCCCAAAAAAAGGCTCACCATCAAAGAAAGAGAGAAATAAAGAAAGAATCCACCACTAAGATGCAATTTACAAAACCAAACTACTTTTGGTGCCTCAATACCAACACACTCTCATATGTCACCAAAAGTTAAATATTTCCTTTCTTGTCTCGCATATCTTCAATAACAATGTCACACTTTTTCATACTAACTTATCGAGATCATTCTCATATATATACTATCTCCAAGAAGAAGAATCTTCGAAGTCAGCCAAGACAAAGATATAAAATAGGTCAACACTAATCATTCTAGTGGTGGGAAGGAATGAGAAGTATAACATACCACAACACACATCAATAGTTATATCAACATAATATGATCATTGCAACTTTCAGACCCAAAACATGATTCACATGCTATTCCAAAGCTGCTACACATCCTCAAATTCTAGACTTAATTCGGACCCAAACATCATTGCTCAATACACCAAAAATAAAAATGAAACCAAGATATAGATGAATACCATATCCGATAACTAGAACATCTGATCCATCAACACATCAACTATGTTGAAACACACCTTCTAGAGCATCAAAGATTCCAGGAACACATATTTGGATCACCAACACCAAGAACATTAGAGACATCAATGACAACCATTATGTTAACATCAATGACAACAATTATGTTAACATCAATGACAACCACTCATAATCATCAACAACATAATTGTAACACCATATCCATAGGAACAATTTGTTCAAATCAAGATCTCCCTCAAGTGGTTAAGCTAGAAAATAGGGACCAAGCTATGATACCAAATTGTTGAACAAACTAGAATACTGAGAAGGGGGTGAATACGTATTCCCAAAATAAAAACTCTGATAATTTGAAACTTATCTTAATCTTAGATTTCCTTAACTTGAATTGAAATATGAAATAGAAGAAAAATACACAACATACACAACCATAAGAGAGACACCAGATTTTTTATATGTGGAAAACCCAAATGGGAAAAACCACAGAGAGAATTAACACTCAAGATAATATAACTAGATATATGGGATTATAAAAGAGGCTCACTGTCAGAGGGCTCACTATTGAAAAGGATCACTGATAGAAAATAAGGAAATGAAATAAGAGAATTGAATTTTCATATGTATGGGATCAATTACAATTAAGCTCAGACAATACACCAATCATTTGTAATAGATCTGATTAATAAACTCTACAAAACACTTTGCTATCTACCTGCTCCAAAAAAAATTGTCACACTAGATCTATCCTTCTCTTTTACTAATTTTGCATCAATTTCTTTTCTTTGTTTCTTATCACCTTATTCTTCACTTAATTCATCATAATTCATCACACTTATACTCTATATCTCTCATACATCATGCATAATGAGAGCATGTATATATATATGATTTACAAAGAAATATACATCAAGTCCGCCTCAATAAATTTTTCCCAAATGATATCTTCAATAGTCAAATCACACACTAAAAACATTGGAGTAAAACAACAAGATAATATTTCAAGGTTAGCCTAACTTGGAAAGAGCATGTCCTTGAGATTCTACAATAACACTTTCAGAGAACAATGATTAAAATCCAACTTAGTATTATAAGGTTAAAGACATGAACAATGAATCATCAACAACTTTTCATCAGAAATCAAGAAACTGGAGGAAACCAGAGCACGAAGATCTACTTAATACTACATAACCAGATACACTTTTGAAGCACCAAAACTATCAATACAATAATCTCAATCAATGAAAATAATCATATCAAAAATTACACTACCATATATACATCAAGACACAAATGTGAAGAACTACACTTCAGAAATAAGTCAATTGCATATTGTCAGACTACATGAATGACTCAATCATGAAACCAATTACTACTACCAACACCAAATCTCTCATATACAAAATAATCATATTTTCTTATTAACAATACATATTTTTGGAGAAATAAACATGACTACAACATATCTGCAATAATTAGGATCTGCCATCTACATCATATACCTATCTTTGACTATTTAGCAACACATCTAACATACCTATCTTTCACTACTCTGTATCACATTCGGACCAATCCAGATCACCAAGTTTGACATCAATGACAACCAAGACAAGTATTTATAATAAATAAGGCTAATTATACCAATGTAGATTATGAATATATAATGAATCACATTACTTAAGTGGACCCTCATGTGTCTACCATAACTAGAAAAGGTAAAATACTTGAACAAAATGATACTACTCGACGAGGTAAAGTCACCCTACAAGGTGATACACCAAAACAACTTCATCAAATTATTAGAGCAATTAGGTAAGACACCAACCTTAATATCCATCCTTTAACTCTTGTACATTTTACTCTGACATAAAGTAGTTCTCAACAAGACTTTATAAGAGACCTTCATGCCTACCAACCTAAATATGGACCAATTTCAAGCCATAGTGGAACACCTTTCTATCTCTCATAGTCTTACATTCACTAAAGAGGATGATTCATCACCACAACAACCACACAATGCATCACTCCACATTGAGGCTTTCATCCATAAACATTACATAAAATGAGTCTTGATAGATAGAGGAGAAGGTCTTAACATTTGTACCTTAAAGGTTGTCTTAGCATTGAAATTCTCTGAAAAGGTTATTGATTCTAGAAATAATATAACCATAAAAGGCATATGATGATGAAGAGAACTCTTCTAAAGGAATTGTCAGCTTACCACTTAGAGTGGGGCTAGTGGTGAGAAATGTGGTTTGCCAAGTTCTAGACCTTGATCTCACATACAATATACTTTTGGGTTGACCATGAATACATTCTATGAGAGAAATTCCCTCTACTCATCATCAATGCATTAAATTACCATATAATGAAATAGAGGTCACAATTAAGGGAGATCCAACCCAATACCTATATTGTAATAACATTCATCCTAGACTTGAAGTGATAGTGCCAATGTTGGAACCCAAGAACACTGAGAGGAGGGGGTAAATCAGTGTTCTGCGGGAATGATTAATTTTAACCTTATCAACACAAAAACTTAGCAACTAATAAACATAAAAGCAAATAACAATAAGTAATAATTCAAGCACAAAGATGAACACCATAACACCACAAATTTATATGTGGAAAACCTCAATAAGGAAGAACCATGGTGGATTGGAAACCCACAATATCTATCCACTAATTAGATGAATAAATATTACAAATAGGGGCCTGCACATGCAGGAAGGCCAATAGCCTCGAGTGCACTGCTCATCACAAAAGGAGCCTCACTGACTACAGAAAAATTTGGACTACAATCTGGAAATAGGAATGAACTACAAGAATAGCATCTCCTATGCTAGAGTGCAATTTTGGTTAAGCTCAATGCCGGAGGTCTTGAACCTCTTGCACAACCCCAATTTGATCACCTATGATTGACCAAAACCTCTGCATATGATTACAAATTTATTTGCATGGAGATAATCCCATAACCTTGCGTAACCATGATCTACAAAGATATCTTACATCATATATATACCAACCTGGGACCTAAACAATTAGGTCGGGCACCTAAAAGATAATATAATAAATTCATTACATATTCTGCAAACCAATAATAAACCAAGTCAACCTAAGACTGAAACAACATAATCCAATCAATAAATCTAACCGGTAACACATCGGGAGCATCAACCAACATGTTACATAAACTGGTCCATAACCTAACATAATAGAACCAGACCTAAAATAGGTCACCATAAGCCAAATGAAACACCACCGATCAATCAGAACACGAGCATGCTAACCATTAGAATCTTGATATCCTTCTAGAAGCCACACCAGCATCACTTATCGAATTCATCAAAAGATATTCAACAAAGCTCTGCCAATAAAAACCTTATGGATAACCAAAAGGCTTATTAGAACAAATAATAGCTTCTGGATCATCAAATCTTGAACCAACCGAATGCGATATGCATCAGGAACACATGAATAGCCATTCCAAACCAATTCCAATAGTCATAGCATACCGAATAATACCAGCGACAAATCTCCTAATCATCATCAAAGTCCAACCACTCTACCGGTACCCGGTAGACAACAAAATAACTAGTGTTGACATGAATGACAAACATCAATGCAACAAATAATCAATTCCTCCAAATTGCCAACAATCTCCCCCTTTGGCATTGATGGAAACACTAGATGTGAAAAACATCCAAGTGCCAAGAAATACCAAACAAGTCTCCCCCAATGGAAGACAACCAACAATCTCCCCAAGATGATATAACAATGAAGTTCTGAACCAATTATCTTTGTATCAATTAACCATCCATAAACCTGAACCAAACCCCCCTAATTGGATACAACCAATCTGAAATTTTGTTCCTCCTCCTTGTGCCAACAATCTCCCCCTTAGATTGATATCTCTATTAAGCTTTGTTTTTCACATGTATATCTCTCCCCCTTTGATACCAATACCAGAAATTTGACATAAACATCAAAGAAAAATCATAAAAACTCTGAACCACACAACTGACTACTCCCCCTGAGTAGTAGCACCAACACATCAATCTAGAATGAATGATAGCTTTGATTAATGCATACCAAACTGATGCCAATCAACATCACTCAAGTCTCTACCAGAGGAGCAAAGACCCCCAAACTCTCTCTGAAGTATTAAAATGATTCCTTAGGCAAAGGTTTAGTGAAGATATCTACAATCTTCTCTTTAGTGTTCACATACATTAGTCTAACTTAATTTCCTTCCACCTTCTCCTTCATAAAATTATACTTGATTGATATGTGCTTTGTCTTAGAATGAAATACCAGAATCTTTGATATGTCAATAGCAGTAGAGTTATCACATTGAATAACTACCAGGTCATTACAATCTACCCTTATATCCTTCACCATTTGCTTCATCCACAAAATTTGTGTACAGTTAGTAGCAACATCAACATACTCAGTTTCAGCAGTAGATAAAGAAGTACAAGACTATTTTTTATTGATCCATGAAACAAGTTTCTTTCCAAGAAAGAAAGCTCCACCGGATGTGATTTTCTAGTCATCAACATCTCCAGACCAATCTGCATCTGTATATGCACATAGTGTAAATTCATCATCTTTAGGATACCACAAACCATACTCAATTGTTCCTTGTAAATACTTGAATATCCTTTTTGCCGCACTCTCATGATTCTCTCTAGGACCACTCTGATATCTTGATACAATACAAACTGCATTAATTATATTTGGTCTAGTCTGTGTCAAATATAGAAAACCACCAATCATAGATTCATACCTTGTAGGATTTATTGGAGCTGATGCATCTTTCTTTGTCAATTTCTCACTTGTAACCATAGGAGTACCACAACCACTTTAGAATTTTCCATACCAAGTTTATTCAACAACTCTCTAGTATACTTAGTTTAATAGATGAAAATACCTTTATCAGTCTGAGTAATCTACAAACCAAGAAAAATTTCATCTCCCCAATCATAGACATCTCAAATTCATTCTTCATATCATCAAAGAATTCCATACATAACTTATCCTCACCTCCAAAAATGATATCATCAACAAAGACTTTAACAATCAATATGTCATCATCGGTGATCTTATAATATAAGTTACTATCAACATTACCTTTAGTGAAACCAGGCTTCAAAAGATATTTGTCCAATCTGGCATGCCAAGCTCTAGGGGCTTGTTTCAATCCATATAAGGATTTCCTTAACCTACAAACCATGTTTTTGTCATCTAAAAGTGAAAATCCATCAAGTTTCTCAATGTAAAATTCCTCTTCAACATCTCCATTAAAATATGCACACTTGACATCCATCTGATAAACCTTGTATTTCTTATGGGTAGAATAAGCAAGAAATAGTCTCACAGGTTCAATCCTAGCTACCAGAGAAAAAGTTTCATCATAATCAATTCCTTCATTCTCAGAATATCCTTTACATACCAATATTGTCTTATTCCTCACAACTTGTCTATCATCATTCAATTTATTCCTAAAGACCCATTTAGTTCCAATAACATTCTTATTTTTAGGTCAGGGAACTAAAGTCCATTTGTTGTTCTTTTCTATCTGATCTAATTCCTCTTCTATAGCTTTCATCCAACTTTCATCCTTACATGCTTCAACTACTGACATTGTTTCAGTTAGAAAAAATAAGCATACCTCATCAGCTGCCAACCTTCTCCTTGTCCAATTATCTGTTCTTCTAAATGATTCAACCTTACATACCTAGGAGTCTTCTTATTTTATGTTCCTCTTCTCTGATCTTTAGTTACTGTTGAATTTTTTGATACTGTTGAGGTAACTGGCTCAATATTTTGTTTCGGTACAGGTGTTACTGGATTAGATATGATCATTTCCACTTCTTGTTCCCTTTCATAAGTTTTGATTTGACCTCAGTACTGCTCATCCACCTTGACATTAACACTCTCCACAATTCTCTGCAATCTTCTGTTATAACATCTATATGCTTTTCTTTCATTTGAATAACCAAGAAATATTCTTTCATCACATCTAGGATCAAACTTTCCAATTCACTACCAAAGATTCTAAAAAACTTAACTGTAGATGTATGACCAAACCATAACTCATAAAGTGACTTACTAGTAAATCTTCGTCAGTTAACCTTCAAACTAGATTCTCCAAAATATGAAACAAGCTTTCAGACCACTACCAGGGGTAATGCAGGATCTATCATCAATTTTCCTCCCCCTAATGCTAATGCCTTAGATACCAGAGGAGTTTCTTGTTGGTGCAGGAACATTCTTCTTTGTCGGTTGAGTAACCGAGGTATATGCTTCAGCCTGTTGATCCTCAAACTTTCTAATCCATTTCTTCTCATGCGATATCATCAACCTTCTTCTTTCCCTTCTCATTAGATTTGTCATTCCCTGCTAGTAGGTCCTTGCTTCTACAAAAATTAGCAATATGTCCTACTTTGTTGCATGCATAACAAGTGACATTGTTCTTCTGCATTGCCTTGTTGTAACCTTGACCATTTCTTGACCTACATTGATTAGCCTTATGTCCAAACTTTCCACATGCATGGAATTTTACATTCATTCTACAATATGCTATCCTATGACCATACTTTTACAATTAAAACACTAGTCGATGTACTTGAATTATTATTCTGATTGACTCTATTTCTGCATTGACTTTCCATATGACCAAAATTATTGCAAACAAAGAATCTACCATTAAATTTATCTGCATTGGGTTATCTTATCAATGACCTTTGATTTGGTTGTCTGGTGGACTCTCCTGATTGTTCTTCTGACCGGATGTATCATCCTAATTTGTAGTACCAGAGATTTCTCCATGCTCAAATCCAAGACCTCTAGTGTCTCCACTATCCCTTTGATTCTTCAATAACTCATAACAATTTTCAAAATGAGCTTGAACCTATCTTTGTACTCATTTACAACATCAATATTGCCTCTTAGGACTGACACCATTCTTTCCAACTCTTGCTCATTGTTTTGTGATTGCACCAATTTAGTTCTCAATATATCATTCTTATGTGCCAACTTAATGCATTATTTAGATCTATTTTTCAGAGATTTAGCAAGATTTTTTTCATTCTTCTTCCGATCTTCAATCTCCTTGGACATCCTCATGGTTATGGCTTGCATTTCATTCTTCATGACACCATATTCTTGACTCATCTTCTAACATAGTTCCTTAGGAGCATTCTTTTTTCCATCATCCTAATTTTGTAATTGATCACATAGTTCTTTCCTTTTAGCTTGTGCAGACGACAAAATCTCTTGTAGAGTAAAGATGAATTCCTTCGCAAGTCTCAGCTCATCTTGTAGCTTCATATTCCTCAACCTTTCAGCATCATAGTCTTCAAGAGAAACTTGAAGTTCCTTCCTCAAACTCATCTCCATAGATTTTGGATACAAGATCTTCCTCAAGCCATTAGACTTATTCCGAGGCACCAGGCTCTGATACCAATTGTTGGAACCCAAGAACATTGAGAGAGGGGGGTGAATCAGTGTTCTGCCAGAATGATTAATTATAAACTTATCAGCATAACAACTTAGCAACTGGTAAACAAAAAGCAGATAACAATAAGTAATAATGAAACCACAAATATGAACACCATAACACTATAGATTTATACATGGAAAACATCAATGAGGAAAAACCACGGTGGTATTGGAGATCCACAATATCTATCCACTGATCAGATGAATAAATATTACAAAAAAGGGCTTGCACATACAAGAAGGCCTATAGCCTAGAATGCATTGCTCATCACAAAAGGAGCCTCACTGATTAAAGAAAAATTTGGACTACAATCCATAAATAGGAATGAACTGCAAGAATAGAATCTTCTATGTTTGAGAATAGTTCTGGTTAAACTCAATGCCGGAGGTCTTGAACCTCTTACACAAACCCAATTCGATCAACTATGATCGATCAAAACCTCTACATATGATTACAACTTTATTTGCACGGAGATTGTTGGGACTCATTAAATTTGCGTCAAGTTTTGAGCCCCATTTCAAATTTTTGCTTTTGCACTTTCAGAAAGGCACCTAATCTCATTCAGGTGGCCTAGTTAGAGAGGGTAAAATGGAGCCAGTTGATTTTCAAAGGGTAAGGCTTGGGAAATGTGTCCTACACCTTTCATTTAGCCTATGAAATGCTCTGAAACTTTCAGATTTCAGTTTGGATTAGTTTATCAAGTACCCATTTCAAGGGGTGAGCTGAAAGTGCATTTTAGGTGCAATTGCAGATTTTATTAAATGGCCCACTTTGAGCGCCTATAACTTTTGCGTCGTTGATCATCAAGGTGAAATTCAAAGTGCACTAAATTCTATGCATAAAAGTGTGCCTCCGTGCAAAATTTCAAGTCTTTATGAATCCATTTTCTCAGTTTAGCAAGCTCAATCCATTCGCAGTTTATGGTTTGCATAAGTCCCTATTTCAGGAGCTAGTCAGAGCCTCGCTTTGCACATTTGTAAAATTTGCCCCGATGAGTGTCATGTTAGAATTTTTTTTCTAGGATATTGTTGATAAAGTAAAGCTATGTTTCATATTTCAAGCTCCTGACAATCCATTTGATCAGTTTTCAAAAGAGTTTCTTGAGCCACCTTATTCAATGTTCCGTACTTTCATTGCCGCATCAGTTAAAGTAGCTATTTTCAAGAATGCACCATTTGCACCCAGTCAACCTTTTGGTTAAACTGAGCATTCTAATTTTTGATATGTACTTCAAGGTACCTATGCCTTAGATTTGAGGGTCAATAGAGATCGTTTGATATTTTTAAGAAAGGCATCATAAGTTCCCTGGGCATTGACTTCATCAGGTCCATGGTGTTGACAAAGCCAGTTGGTCATCTTTGACCATCAATATTTCTTCACTCGGGATTCATCTTGAGAAACTGCTTGGCAGAGTTCATGTTTGTATATCAGAGTACACGCCTGTAAATTTACAAAGTCCAAAAAGGTGTTTTGATCAGTTTGAAAATTATGTCTTTGCGATTAAATGCAAAAATGTGGCGCAGGCCCCTGAAAGTTGCAAAACTCAGTTTGATGATTCGAAAATGGTGCTGATCGATTCTAGAGGTATGTTTAAGGTTGTTGAGGCATTTCAAAGTTCAGTTGAATGAAAACCAATTTCTTTTTTAGTCGGAACCACTTTGGGGCCCGACCTGGCTCATGCCCGTGCAATGATTTTATGGCAAAAATGATTTTAAATTCATGACAAAGTATACCAATGTCAGCTCGAGTTCCATTGGAAACTTGTTTTGAGTGAAGATTTAAAATTCTTGATGCATGTCATCAAGTGCAAAAAAGTGAAAAGCATGTCTAAGACATGGAAACTTCCAAACAAGGATTTGGCCTGTGTAATGTATTTTTTGTTGGGGCAGCGTTGAAAAGGCAATAATCAACTTCATCAATTGGCATTTGAAATGTCCAATTTAGCAGAGCAGGAGGAATAGCATAGAGTCATTAAACTTTCAAAGCAGTTACAGTTGGAAGGTGAAAACTGAGTCCTCCTTCCTCTCTGTCATGGTTGAGGTAAAAGAAAGGGCCAAATAAACTTTCAAACAAATTGCAAACTATTTTTTCCCCTCTCCACATGAAATTGCAGATCAGTTTGTGCGAATGGAGAGGCATTAAGTTTTTAAATAAATGCCAGCTTAACCCCCTCTTTCTGCGGTGGATGTTGCTGAGTGTGGCGTGGCATGTTGAAAAGGGCAGCAACTCTCAAGCAAAGATAGCAAAGGATTAGTTGAGAATGAAGTAAGACTTCTCCATTGGAAGAGGCAGCAATAAGTTTAAACAAAATGCAAAGGCAAATGGCATGTGTAAATCTAAGAACCAATTTTTTGCTTGCATCCTCCTCCTTCCTCCTTGTGTGGCATGGTGAGAAGCACCAAGGGAACTTCAACAAATTCAATTGGCAAGCAAAGCCAATGTCCTCCTCACACAGGCACGTAAAAAGGGAAATAAACACCAAATGCATTTTGGCAGCAGCAAACTGATTTTTTCCCCCTTTCCACATGAAATGTTGAAGAGGCAATTAAAAGAAAACTCAAAGCAAATGTTATTGGTAGGCAATGAACCTCCAGGGAATTTCCATTGGTAGGTGCTTGACTAAGTGCCCCTACGTAGTTTTGGCAGCCATTAAAAAACAAACCTTTCAACAAATATCATTGGCAAATGACCTTGGCAACTCCTCCTTGCTTGTGTGTGGTAATGGAGTGGTTAAATGCCACATTAGAAACTTCAGCAAATGCAATTAGCCATTAAAACTCTTCAGAAAGTGCAGTCCCAGGCAAAACCATTAATCCCACATTGGCTGGGTGATGTGATTTTTCAGTATTTAAATATAAGGCTCCACACAAGTATAATGTCAAAGCTTAAAGGGTTTTGATGGATGGTGTTGGCTGGAAACCCAATGGACCCCACGCACGTGGGTGTGGTTCTCGAGGCAACCAAAGAGGGCCAGTGGCAACCAGGTGGACCCTACCCCATGTGCATGGTTCCCATGGCGAATTTTGTAGAGAAAGAACGGATTAACTGGTGACCAAGTTCGTAGCAGATCGATGGTGCATGCAGTTTCGCAAGCCAAAGTTGCTTGAAGAATAACTATCACAAAATGGCAAAAAGCATGTGCGAAAAAGGGATGGTAAAGATCATGTAGGTTCATCAAAGATCGATGGTCGGTGTTTTTTTGCAAGCTGAAGATGCACGGCCATTAACCATCTCGAAATGGTGAAAGATGACATGGCGTACAGGTGGCAATGATGGAGTAGTCCAGTGGCGGTGACAAGGTAGACAAGTGGCGGATAGATGAGGTGTCATCCCAGGTGACACCTAGTGGACCCCGTCAGCAAATCGTAGGCTACCACATGGCAAGGCATCAAGCTAAAAAATTGAAAAAAATTAAAGTTAAATGCATAGTTGAAACTATAGAGAAATTCGAAAAATTTAAATGACAGAGGTGCATAACAGATTAATTCGCTCAGGGATTTTTTTTTGCTCAAAATGGTAAGTATTATATACCATTGGAAAGCCCTCAAAATGAGGAATTTAGTTTCGCAATTAGTTTCAACAAATCTCTGATATTTTGAGAGCAGTTTCTATAGGAAGGAAACTAAATATTTTTCAGTTAAGGAAAGAAGACACATGGCTTGTTCTAATTAAATCTGATCTTTTTCCCTCTCTTTCTTATTCCCATTTCTTCTCAATTGTAAGGGTTCTAGTTTTTGGGAGAAATCCAAAATTGCAGTTTCCAGTGATGATAGTTTTCAATTTTTTGCAAATAACAGTGTGTTTATTCTAGGTTTTCAGTGTTGTCTTTGCTGTAGGTTTTGTTTCAGTTTACAGGTTTACACATATCCAAGGCATGTGTGATTTTCCATGAAATTGTCTCCAAAAATGTATTCAGATTCATTCAATTTCATATTGTCAAGGATAATTTGGAATTGTCTCCTTTAGCCTTCTCTAAGAGTGTAATATTTGCCTTTTGGATATTCTTCAAGGAAGAATTTAAGTCCTGAAACCCAACATTAATGATTTTGAATGTATATTGGATATATAAGTATGGTTTTGTGACAGAGCAGAGGATTGTATTAATGTAAGGCACTAATACATGAGAAATTAATGTGGAAAGTAACTTGTAATTGGGATCTCTCTTTCAGTTTTATGCATTACTTTGTGGCCGGGATTAAGCACTGGTCTTTTACAATGTTGAAGGATTGTCAGAACAACAATTTAAACTCAAATCAAAATATTTTTATTTTATGTTTTGTTTGAAATGTTTCATCTATCTCGTGCTCAAACATAGCTGAGTTATATGTGTAGATCTAGCTCATCTGCAGTAACCTACTTGTTGTTGAGCTCTTATGAGATCCATCTACTTTTGTTGATGTTGTCTTGTGTGTAATGGGTCTGATTCAATGCATCACAGGTAAACCTGCCTAGGCCTTGCAGAGCTTGAAGAGAAGAAGGATTAAATATCCTTGTTTAAGTTGGTCTAGTTAGTCTTTTGAAATCATAGTTGAGGTTGGCTACCTTTCAAAATTTGGTTGTAGATTATACTGGTTGTTGATTTTGTTGTTCAGCATAAAAAGGAGCCAACAAAATGGCGACTCTACTAGGGAAATGATGTCAAAAAATTCTATTATAGTGAAACCCACAAGTCTGGCCAAAGTCATTTGGGGAAGAGTCTTTGAAGTTTACAAATCTAAGAGTCATTTTCAGATTTGAAAGTGTGTCCTAGAAATTTTTGTTGGTAAGAAATTCCAAAATATTATGTGACTCTATTGTGTGTGGTGAGACCCAGAAATTTGAAAGTGTTTCAGAGTGAAGATCAGTGGTTAAATTTTTTCCTCTTCAGGGAGGTGGCGACTCTGTAAGAACAAACCTGAGATTTGGAGGAGTTCTTCAAATCTTTAGTCAGAAGTGAAGTGAACAGCAACAACAATTTTTTTTCCAGGTATTCCTCAAGGTATTCATGAAATAATTATGTTCCTTATAAGGTGAAACAGTCACCATAGAAAGGAAAAGAAATTTGCGGTATGCATACTTCATGTTTTGAAATAAATTTAAGTCATAAGAGATGGGAGAAGTGTGTATAATTCTAAAAATTAGTGATTGCATATGTGTTGAACGGAGTTTGTAAAATAGTAAAGACATATCAGCATAGTAATCGTTCAGTAGATGTTTTAAAATTGATGGATCTAGATATGGTTCCTAGATCTAAAAATCCTTTGTCAAATCTGAAAGAAATTGACAAAGAGATTGCAATATGTCTTCAAGAGATCCAAGATAAATTTGTCTAGTTTTTAAGAAGGAAAGTAGGGAAAAGAAAAGAAGATTCATCATATGTTTTCTATGAAAGATTTATAGCTGCATTAAATGAGCTTTCAGCTAATGCTAGACCCCATGAGTTTGTTTGGATTGAGTTATTTTTAGAGCTTGATGAGCCTGACTCAGTTAATTGGTCTATAACCTTGAGAGAAGAAAGTGTCACATGTATCAAAGAATGGATAGATGAGATTGAGCTAAATAAATCTGAAAATGCACATAAGATTGAGTATAGTAATGGGGATGAATCTATGAATAGGGATATCTCCTGTGGTTTCGAAAATGATTCTTATGATCAACATGATAGTACAAAATTTTGTTCTCAGTATGAGGAGGATGAAAATATAAATTGTTGTTCTAGTGTGTATGATTGTAACTCTTTAGAGTTTTCAGATTTGAATAATATGAATGACAGTATTGTTAAGTTCAATCCACAAAATGTTTGCAATCAAAGTTATGAAACTATGTTGCAACATATAGCAACACTTTATGAGCAGCATGATAAAGGTTATGATGCAAATGCAAGTTGTTGTAATGATGAAATAAATGTGTATAAAGACATGAGCACCGTTGATTTAATACCTTTATCAAATTGGGACAATTTTTACAGCACAGAATATGAAGCCAAGGAAAATGAAAATGAAGGAGAAGGTTCACTGAGTAGTGAATGAATCCCAGAGCTCTTAGCTGCTGATTTTTAGAGGTATGCATCCAAAAATGTGCCCAATCTCTCACACCCAACCAGTACCTGTTTAGATACTAATGATGTTTTTGAGGGTGTGAAGTATGATACTTATTGTATTGATTCTTTCCCTATATTTGATTTGAGTGATGGACAAGATGAAAATGCATATACGGTTGATAGGTGTGATAATGTAGATTCATATGTTGATATGAACTCAAATTTTGATATGCATTGTGTGGATCTTGATTTTAAAAGGCATGACAAATCTTAAATAATTTTCCTTGATTTGCAAGTGGGAAATGAACCATTGACAAGTGATGATCATGTGTTTTTACTTGTGCAAAGTGTTGATAGAAATTGTGATCAACAAGATGAGGTGCAGTCATGTTATGAAGAAGTTTTCCTCTCTAGTTTGCAAGCCATCATTGTGGAAGAGTGTTCATCATTTCAGCAAACCAACAATAGAGATATGCCTAATATTCCAAGTGTTTAGATTAGGTTGGGTTACCTCTCTTTTCAATCGAGAAATAATGATAAAGAGTATGACACTCTTATGTCACCTAGTGACCAGCCCTTTCAGCATTTGTTTGGTTTTCAAAGATTCTATGATTATGAACATGCTACTAATTATGTTTTGTGTGATCAGATGATTAGAAATGGAAGTGTGGTTGATCAGACAGATAATAATGATGATTTCAACTTACCTTTGATTTGTGGAAATGAAAATCATGTGTTTGATAGAGGTAAGAATTGATTTCAGTTTTGATGGCCCGGGGCCATTTATAAGTTGTATATTTTGTATAGTTGCTTTTCTTCAGTTATGTGGTTTTCAATAAAATGCCTTGCTGTGTGGGTAGAATAAGGAGCCCTTTGTTTTAGAGAAGAGAAGAGAAATGATATGTTTTTGGTAGATTCTTATGTTGATCTTACAATCAACCATCCCTAGTCAGAGCCACTGTTGGTACTCATTAAATTTGAATCAAGTTTTGAGCCCCATTTTAAATTTTTGCTATTGCACTTTTAGAAAGGCACCTAATCTCATTCAGGTGGCCTAGTTAGAGAGAGGGTAAGGCTTGGAAAATGTGTCCTACACCTTTCATTTGGCCTATGAAATGTTCTAAAACTTTTAGATTTCAGTTTGGATTAGTTTATCAAGTACCCATTTCAAGGGGTGAGTTGAAAGTGCATTTTAGGTGCAATTGCAGATTTTATTAAGTGGCCTACTTTGAGCACCTATAACTTATGCTCTGTTGATCATCAAGGTGAAATTCAAAGTGCACTAAATTCTATGCATAAAAGTGTGCCTCCGTGCAAAATTTCAAGTCTTTATGAATCCATTTGCTCAGTTTAGCAAGCTCAATCCGTTCACAGTTTATGGTTGGCATAAGACCCTATTTGAGGAGCTAGTCAAAGCCTCACTTTGCACATTTGTAAAAGTTGCCCCGATGAGTGTCATGTCAGAATTTTTCTTCTAGGCTATTGTTGATATAATAGGAAAGCTATTTTTCAAATTTCAAGCTCCTGCCAATCAGTTTGATCAGTTTTCAAAAGGGTTTCTTGAGCCACCTTATTCAATGTTTTGTACTTTCATTGCCGCATCAGTGAAAGTAGCTATTTTCATGAACACACCATTTGCACCCAGTTAGCCTTTTGGTCAAACTGAGTATTGTAAGTTTTGATATGTACTTCAAGGTACCGATGCCTCAGATTTGAGGGTCTATGGAGATCATTTGATATTTTTAAGAAAGGCATCATAAGTTCCCTGGGCATTGACTTCATCAGGTCCGTAGTGTCGACAAATTCAGTTGGTCATCTTTGACCATTAATATTTCTTCACTCGAGATTCGTCTTGAGAAACCTCTTGGCAGAGTTCATGTTTGTATTTCAGACTACACGCCTATAGATTTGCAAAGTCCAGAAAGGTGTTTTGACTAGTTTGAAAATTACGTCTTTGCGATTAAATGCGAAAATGTGGCATAGGCTCCTGAAAGTTGCAAAACTTAGTTTGATGATCCGTAAATGGTGTCGATTGATTCCAGAGGTATGTTTAAGGTTCGTGAGACATTTTGAAGGTCACTTGAATGAAAACAGATTTTTTTTTAGTCGGACCCACTTTGGGGCCTGACCTCGCTCATTGTCGTGCAATGATTTTATCGCGAAAATGGTTTTAAATTCATGGCAAAGTATACCAATGTCAGATCGAGTTCCATTGGCAACTTGTTTTGAGTGAAGATTTAAAATTCTTGATGTGTGTCATCGTGCAAAAAAGTGAAAAGCATGTTTAAGACATGGAAACTTCCAAACAAGGATTTGGCCTGTGTAATGTATTTTTTGTTGGGGCAGCATTGAAAATGCAATAAACAACTCCAGCAATTAGCATTTGAAATGCCCAATTTAACAGAGTACGAGGAATATCATAGAGTCATTAAACTTTCAAAGCAGTTTCAGTTGGAAGGTGAAAACCTAGTCCTCTTTCCTCTCTGTCATGGTTGAGGTAAAAGAAAGGGCCAAATAAACTTTCAAACAAATTGCAAACTATTTTTTCCCCTCTCCACATGAAATTGCAGATCAGTTTGTGGGAATGGAGAGGCGTTAAGTTTTAAAATAAATGCCAACTTAACCCCCTCTTTCTATTGTGGATGTTGTTGAGTGTGGCATGGCATGTTGAAAAGGGCAACAACTCTCAAGCAAAGACAACAAAAGATTAGTTGAGAATGAAGTAAGACTTCTCAATTGGAAGAGGCAGCAATAAGTTTAAACAAAATGCAAATGCAAATGGCATGTGTAAACATAAGAACCAATTTTTTGCTTGCATCCTCCTCCTTCCTCCTTGCATGGCATGGTGAGCAGCACCAAGGGAACTTCAGCAAATTCAATTGGCAGCCAAAGCCAATGTCCTCCTCACACAGCCACGTAAAAAGGGAAATAAACACCAAATGCATTTTGGCAGTAGCAAACTAATTTTTTTCCCCTTTCCACATGAAATGTTGAAGAGGCAATTAAAAGAAAACTCAAAGAAAATGTTATTGGAAGGCAATGAACCTCCAGGGAATTTCCATTGGCAGGTGCTTGACTAAGTGCCCCTGCGTAGTTTTGGCAGCCGTTAAAAAACAAACCTTTCAGCAAATATCATTGGCAAACGACCTTGGTAGCTCCTCCTTTCTTGTGTGTGGTAATGGAGTGGTTAAAGGGCACATTAGAAACTTCAGCAAATGCAATCAGCCATTAAAACTCTTCAGAAAGTACAGTCCCAGGCAAAACCATTAATCCCACATTGGTTGGGCGATGCGATTTTTCAATATTTAAATATAAGGCTCCACACAAGTATAATGTCAAAGCTTAAAGGCTTTTGATGGATGGTGTTGGCTGGGTCCCTAGTGGACCCCACATGCGTGGGTGCGGTTCTCGAGGTGACCAAGGAGGGCTAGTGGTGACTAGGTGGACCCTACCATGTGCACAGTTCCCGAAGCAAATTTTGTAGAGAAAGAACTGGTTAACTGGTGAGCATGTTCGCAGCAGATTGATGGTGCACGCAGTTTCCAAGCCAAAGTTGCTCGAAGAATAACCATCGCGAAATGGCAAAAAGCACGTGTGAAAAAGGGATGGTAAAGATCATGCATAACAGATTAATTCGCTCAGGGGTTTTGTTTTGCCCAAAATGGCAGGTATTATATACCATTGGAAAGCCCTTGGAATGAGGAATTCAGTTCTGCAATTAGTTTCAATAGATATCAGATATTTTGAGAGTAGTCTCCATGGGAAGGAAAGGAAATATGTTTTAGTTAGGGAAAGGAAATATGTTTTAGTTAGGGAAAGAAGACACATGGCTTGTTCTGATGAAATCTGATATTTTTCCCTCTCCTTATTCCCATTTCTTCTCAATTGTAAGGGTTTCAGTTTTTGGGAGAAATCTGAAATTGAAGGTTCCAGTGATGACAATTTTCAATTCTTTGCAAATAACATTGTGTTTATTCTAGGTTTTCAGTGGTGCCTTTGCTATAGGTTTTGTTTCAGTTTGCAGGTTTACACATATGCAAGACATGTGTGATTTTCCATGAAATTGTCTCCAAAAATGTATTCAGATTCATTCAATTTCATATTGTCAAGGATAATTTGGAATTATCTCTTTTAGCCTTCTCTAAGAGTGTAATGTTTGCCTTTTGGGTATTCTTCAAGGAAGAATTAAAATCCTGAAACCCAACATTAATGATTTTGAATGTATATTGGATATATAAGTATGGTTTTGTGATAGAGCAGAGGATTGTATCAATGTAAGGCATTAATACATGAGAATTTAATGTGGAAAGTAACTTGTAATTGGGATCTCTCTTCCAGTTTTATGCATGACTCTGTGGCCAGGATTAGACACTGGTCTTTTACAATGTTGAAGGATTGTCAGAACAACAATTTAAACTCAGATCATAATATCTTTATTTTATGTTTTGTTTGAAATGTTTCATCTATCTCATGCTCAAACACAGCTGAGTTATATGTGTAGATCTATCCCATCTGTAGTAACCTACTTGTTGTTGAGCTCTTATGAGATCCATCTACTTTTGTTGATGATGTCTTGTGTGTAATGGGTCTGATTCGGTGCAACATAGGTAAACCCACCTAGGCCTTGCAGAGCCTAAAGAGAAGAAGGATTAAATATCCTTGTTTAAGTTGGTCTAGTTAGTCTTTTGAAATCATAGTTGAGGTTGGCTACCTTTCAAAATTTGGTTGTAGATTATACTGGTTGTTGATTTTGTTGTTCAGCATAAAAAGGAGCCAACAAAGATGGTCCCATAACCTTTCGTAACCATGATCTACAAAGAGATCTTACATCATATATATACAAACCCGAGACCTAAACAATTAGGTTGGCCACCTAAAAGATAATACAATAAATCCATTACATAAATCCACAAACCAATGATAAAGCAAGTCAGCCTAAGACCAAAACAACATAATCCAATCAATAAATCCAATTGGTAACGCATCGGGAGAATCAACCAACATGTTATATAAATCAGTCCATAACCTAATAGAATAGAAATAGACCTAAAATTGTTCGCCATAAGCCAAATGAAACACTGCCGATCAACTGGAACATGAACATGATAACCATCAGCATCTTGATAACCTTCTAGAAGTCGCACCAACACCACTTATCATATTCATCAAAAGATCTTCAACAAAGCTCTATCGGTAAAACCCTTACTGGTAACCAAAAGGCTTACTAGAACAAATGATATCTTCTAGATCATCAAATCCCAAACCAACTGAATGTGATATGCATCAGGAACACAAGAATAGCCAATCCCAACCAATTCCAATAGCTGAAGCATATCGGAGAATACCAAAGACAAATCTCCTGATCATCATCAAATTCCAACAACTCTATCGGAACTCGGTAGACAAAAAAACAACTAGTGTTGACATCAATGACAAACATCAATGCAACACATAATCAATTCCTCTAAACTGCCAATAGCCTATTAATTGGGAAGCTAAATCATCTTCATCATATGTTGATCCTGAATCATTAAAGGCTTCCACCTCAAAGTAAGTAGAGTTCAAGGGTAAATTCAAAGACAAAGGAATGGGGGGGAATATCGTAAATCGAACCACGCATCTTCGATAACTAATGGACTCTCCTAAATCATATGGAAAATGAAAACCCTCACATCAAATATCAAAAGTAACCTTCAAATGGGATCCTACTACTTTTACAAAATGGGGTGAAAAGGAAGAAGAAGACCTTTACAAATGCTATATAAAGATCCTAAAGAACCATCAAATCAAGATCATATCAAAATACCAATTAAGAAATATAAAAAAGCCTTCAAATTTCTACAAAATATGGGATATGATGGTAAAGGTCACCTTGGATTGCATAAAAAGGGCATTGTGGAACCATTACAACCTAAATTAGTACCAAAAAAGAAAAGAACAAAAGGAATTGTCTTTACACCCTTGAAACTATGTGGTCTTGAATCTCAAGGAGTGCTACAAATTGGTCCTATCAATTACAATAATGATAAACTTGAAGAGAATCACTACTCTACTGATTCAAATGATGAGAATGGGATTCCAACAAATTATCTAGTGATTATGATCTTGAAGAGACTCCTAGAGAACCAGATGAACCTACAACAAAGGAAAATCTCAAAGAGATATTCAGAGTTGGTCAAAAATTATCAAACCCAACACCTCAAGATAAGAAAGATAGTAGTGAAGCATGGATAAAGACCTTTTGGGATCTCGAACCCTCTACATCTTGAAGCTCTAGGTCAAAACCACAAAAAGAACTCCCATTGTTTAGTGTTCTAATGATGTCAATTTAACTAAACTAACAATCAAAATTAATGAGGAGACTACCAATGATGATTCTGATGCCTTCATTGACATATGTGAAGACTCTTGTGTCTTTACTCTTATGCCTTTTGATTTTATCATTATGATGACCTTTCTCTCATCCACCCTCAAGTCATAGATTGGAACCAACAAGGTAATCTTCAATTTGACACATTCCAAAATGATGAGGCTTTCATATACTATATTGGCATAAGAGATGATCTTCCTCTTGGAAACCATAAAGAAGAATTCACCATTGAACTCAATAACATGGCATACTTTGGATAGGGTGCCAAACCTTCCAAACACAAAAATATAAATAAAGGGTCTTTTAGTGAAAACTACTTTGCAATGCTTCTAGACCATGAAAAAGTAAAAGGAAATGATGCATCCAATGGTAAAAACCTTCATAAGGAACCAGAGGATGGAATGTTTGACACTCTCCCCATAACATCATATCAAGATAAATCATCCATGTTGATTGAAGAGACCATCAAGACCAATATTGGGATAGAAGAAGAACCACACAAAATATTTCTTTCCAAATCTTTGACAGAACAAGAGTGACCTAAGTTTATGACTTCAAAGAATGCCAAATCAATTTTGCATGGTCCTACATAGATATTCTTGGATTATATACCAACCTTGTCATGAATCATTTGATAGTAACACCAAGTGTGAAACCGGTTAAACAAAAGTTGAGAAAAATGAATCCGCAAGTGGCATTGTTGCTCAAAGTCGAACTTGAGAAGTTTTTGGATGTCGGTTTCATACAACCTATTGAATATCCTTAATGAATCTCTAATCTTGTACCTATTGGCAAACTATATGGTAGCATTAGAATATGCACAAATTTAAGAGACAAAGACATGGCTTATCCCAAAGATGATTTTATATTGCCTAACATTGATTTGATTGTCAATCTCACAGATGGACATGAAATGTTATCATTAATAGATGGATTCTCCGAATACAACCAAATTAAAATCACACCTAAAGATCAACACAATACTACTTTCACATTTCCTTAGGGAACCTTTTTCTAGGATGTCATTCCCTTTGGATCGAAGAATGTAGATGCTACATATCAGAGAGCTATGGTAACAATTTTCATGACATCATGCATGTATTGATGGAAGAATATGCAAATTATCTCTTGAGAAAATAGATTTGAATGTCCTAGCTAAATATTTGATTGATTAGAGAAACATAAAGTCAAATTGAATCCCAAGAAATGTGTCTTCGGAGAGATCTCCATGAAAATCCTAGGATAAATAGTGCCACAATGAGGCATTGAAGTAGACCCAGCTAAAGTAATTGTTTTTAGAAATGCCTCCTCCAAAGAACATCAGTTAACTAAGGTCATTGGAAGGAAAACTCTAATAAATTTGTAGGTTCATTGCTCAAATTTCAAATAAGTGTCATCCATTCACACATTTGCTTCATAAGAATATTGAAAGTATAGATGGCATGACAAGTGTCAACAAGCATTTTAACTGCTTAAAGACTATCACATGAATCCATTAGTGCTTATGCTAACAATACAAGGAAACCCCTTATTACTCTACATATTATTAAAAATAATGGAACTGAGGCTATTTTTGGTACATCGGGATTATGATGGGAAGGAATGAACTATCTAGAATACTAGTCAAACCTTAGTGGGTTATGAACTTAACTATATTCCTATTTAGTGTGCATGTCTTGTCATGGTTTTTGCTTCACAAGAACTGTGAAATTATATTCTAACTCATAAGACCAAGATCGTAGCATGAATTGGCCTAGTAAGTACCTACTTAACAAAGCAACTCCCATAGGAAGATTGGCTAAGTGGGTGATGATTTTAAGAGAATTTAAAATTGATTATGTTGATAGAAAAGATATAAAAGGACAAGTCATTGTAGATCAACTCATAGATGCACCAATGGTTGATGATTCTCCTCTCATTTCAAAATTTATGGATGAATCTATCCTAATAGTGACACAATCAAAGTTATGGCAACTATATTTTGATGGATCCTTCACACAACATGGAGCAAGTGTAGGCATACTTTTTTTCACACCTTAAGGATATTGTATCCTAGGGTAATATTGGTTGTATTTTCCTTGTACCAACAATATTGTAGAATATGAGGCACTAACTATAGGTGTATGGGTTGTAGTACGATGGAAGATCTAGGAACTTCATGTTTTTGGTGACTCCCAATTAGTAATCCAACAAATAAATAATGACTATCAGACTAAAGATGATAAATTAATGCCTTACAAGAAGATGGTAGATGAGAAGATGGCAGATGACTTAAGAAGTAATTTATAGAGATAGTCTTTGAGAAAATACCTAGAGAGAATAATTGATTTGCATATGTCATGGCTATAATCTAGCCTACTTGATTGACATGCCATAAAATATGACCTATTGTGAGTTCTTGGTGGATAATATTTTGGTCCCTAGATATTAGATCCATCCATTTGAGCTTAAATGTGTTATTGGTACATATCCCCCTTGGTATGATGACATATTATCCTATCTTTGTGACAACACCCTTTAACCTTTCCAACATCCAATGTCATATCTTCATCCAACAAACCTCTCACTATGTCATTATTGTCAACACACTTTATTGTCAAGGTAGCAATGGTACTCTTGTTAAATGTTTAGAAAGTGATAAATTTTGAATCAAATTATGAGAGGCTCACAAACCTATATGTGGGGCTCACTCTAGTGGTCCAATCTTAGCCAAGAAATATATGAGGATTGGTTACTACTAACCTAAAATGGAAAAAAATGCATATTAGTTCATCAAGAAATGTAAGAAATATCAGATTCATGAATAACTAATACATGCACTTGCATAGGAACTTCAATTGATCACCACACCATGGCCCTTTTATCTATGAGGACTCAATCTCATGGGAAAGATTCACCCTTCATCATCAAATGGTCACAATTTAATCATCACAACCATTTATTATTTCAAAAAGTGGATTGAATCCATTCCCCTCACCCAAATTATTGGTAAGAAAATTACAACATTCACCCTCAATTACATCATTTGTAGATATGGTGTTGCCCTTTTCATTGTCGTAGATAATAGGTTTCCTTTCAAGAATCAAGATGTTCATGAACTTTGTGATAAATTCCATATACAACATCACTTTTCCACTCCATACTACTCCAAAGGTAATGATCAAGTTGAGGCATCTAATAAAACTATTCTTAAAATCCTCAAGAAGACAATTAGTGATGTTGGCCACAATTAACACATCTGACTCAATCCTGCCTTGTGGGCCTATTGAACAAGTGTTCTTACCCCTATTAGAGCTACATCCTACTCTCTTATCTATGGTGTTGAATCCATCATTTTTATTTAGGTCGAGTTGCCATCTTTATAGGTATCCTTACACAATCTTTCTAATTATGAAGACTACAAAGTCTCCCGCTTATAGGATTTGGAATTGCTAGATGAGTGAAGACAAAATGCATTTAATCACCTCAAGGCATATCAATAATGCATGAGCCACAATTTAAACAATAAGGTGAAACCTCACACATTTGAGGTAGGTGAATTGGTCCTTAAAGAAAACCCTACAAATCAATAGGATTGCAAGAAAGGACTTATGTTTGAACCTAATTGGCTAGGCCCCTACAATGTTACGATAATTTATGGCTTAGGTGCATATCTACTATCTACCATTGAAGGTGGACCATTGGACAATCCTATCAATAGCATGCACCTTCACAAGTTCTACACATGGATTTTTAAAGAATCCCTCAAAAATACAAAAAAAAAAATGAAAAATATAAAGAAAAATCATAAAAATAAACAATCATCACCTTGATGAAAAATTGGCAAACAGGTGTCTTGTGTGACACAAAAAAATAAAAAATTCATAAAAATTAAAGAGAAATAAATTCATCCAATGGTGAAAACCACTTCGGTGGCATCTTAGGCAAGTACCATGGTGAAAAATATGTCACATGGGATTATTTCTCATCCCTCCTTTGGATTTAGTATCATCTTTTCACTTTGCACACACTCACATCCACTGACTCCATAATAAATTTTTCCATCCCCATCATGGCTTGTTATTGATCTACCTAGGGTCATTTTGCCATACATATTAAAACTTTTAGTCACCTTTGGGTTCACCCTTAATAATTAGGTCCTATCTATAACTAGGGGTATATCCTTGACCTAGTAATGAAAGTGGATCCTTTTAATTGCATGTTTTGAGGAGCATAATTTTTTCAGACTTTTCTTCTTTGACACACAATCTGCAATAAAAGATCATTTGCATCACCAATCCACAATAAAAGTTCTATTCTTCTCTATAATAAATGATTAGTTTCATGGAATAAGTCAGTTTCAGATGAGACAAAAGAATATTGGGATTTCAACAAATTAATTTTTTGATATACTATGGCTCTAATGATATTTTGAGATCTTCACTCTATCTATCCTTTACCAAGATACAAAAATATCACTAGATCAAACACTCTAACATATGTGACAAGACAAATTTGAACATTTTTGTATCTATTAGTGTTAAGTATTTGGTTTTCTTTAATTTGAACTTTGTGGTGTCATGTTTCCTATGCTTTTCAAGGATGTCTATTGAGTAAGTGGCTAGGATGAGGCATGGTCACTTGATTATTTCTTTTGGATTGTTCCTTAGTAACACTATGGATTGTCCAAGGATATGAGGACATTATGGCTCTAGAGTGAATATGGGCTTTCCTTACTTGTGATTGTCTAATCTCCATGCAAATGATGCACTGAATATCTAGGTCTAACCTATATCTAGATGGTCACAAATATTTGTCATAATAAGAAAAATGATGATAATGCACAAGCTCATTCACTCTCATATCTTCTACCTTCTACCACCTAATCCTTACATATCCCCAATCCCATGTAGTCTTGCATCCTCTAACTGAGTATAATGACAAAAAAATAATAATGGGTATGCAATTCATTTAGTATCATCTTGCATCACCACATGTTAGTTATGTATGTCATAAATCATCTCATAATTATAAGCATTCATCCTGCATCCATATAAGTTAGCACATAATCATAATCAAAATAGGAGAATACATAAGTCATGTCAGATCATGGATCCATCATAATTAAAACATACACACAAAATAAGACATGCATCACCACATCAAATAAGTCATAATCTACCATGCATAAGGAATCATCATATAGAGTCATTACATCATAAATAGAAATGCATCACATAGATCATCATAGAATCATCATAAGTAACCACATCTTATCATAAGACATCTAGGAATCATAACATTGCGTAGGCATTATACACTAACTACATCATCATCTTCATCATAATAATAATAAAAAAATTAAATCACATGTAATAAATCATGCATAAAATTATGACATACATACATGCACATAGCTTCCGCAAGGAATAGGTAGATCATGTCATATATAATCAAATTAATTTAATGTGTCATGATACAATAATGTTAATATATCATAAAGACTACAAAATCACCCATAGGTGTCTATAAAATATGCACCAATACTAAATATGGACTTGAGAGAGCTATGATGAATTCCCACCCTTTGATCCTGATAGTCAGTGTGGTCTTTGAGCTCCCAGTGATGGTCTAGCCCCTCTTGAGCCTATCACTATCCTTTCCCTGGGAGGTCCCATGATTCCCTCACTCTCAAACCTCTACCTCCTACCCCTACTTGAGGCCTCAAACATCACCTCAAACCTACCTACTCACTGGCTAGCAGTTACAACCTCCTCATATAATAGCCACTAATAAAAATCCTCCTAAGTGACCCCAGTAACATAATCCATGTTGGACGAGATGTCACCTTCCCCTATTACCCTGGCTTTCTCTATGGCCTCCTTATCCCTACCATGCCTATCAATGACTACACCCTTCTCACTTATGACAACGTCACTAGTACATTTGGGGCTAATTTTCGACGACCTATCATCAAAATTTTGACTACTTTTTGTCGAACTGCTGACAAATGAAGCCATCGAAAAATCGTTGTCAGACTTCCTGACGATGCCATTGAATGTCAGAATTCCAATGACATTGTGAACTCTTTTGACAATGGCCATGATCTCTCATCTAGCCAAAAATGTCGTCAGTTGGCCATCAGAATTCTGATGCTCCCCCAGTAATATGCCTTGACGATCATCCAACAAGGAAGTGTTGTCGGACATACAACATCCTCATCGAATTTTTATTTAGTTAGCATCAAAATTACGATGGCAACTAGAAACTTTGCACCGACAAGAATGTTGTTGGTCCAACGGTTTGGCCGTTGGTACAAAGTTTAGTTGCCATCGGAATACTAATGACTATTTATTTTTAAAAAATAAAATAAATTTGATTATTATCCAGACGTAAAGCACACCTCATTGATATGTACAGCGAATGGTATTATATCCCCATCAGCTACCAATAGGGGGCATAGGATTCAAGCTAATATGAGGCACATTGGTTTCAAGATAATATGAGGTGCACCATGGTTGAGATGGTCCAACTCCTAAGAGGATTGTATGAACCACTGAGTACCGGTAAACCTATTAAAAATGGGATCAAAGGGAGAAGCTCTAGTGCTGATAGGGAATTAGCTAACCCAAATACAAGAGCCTTTAAAGCCAATTTTCTAGAAAAGGAAGGGACAACACCAATGGAAGAAGAGCAACCCAATTAGGGAGATGAAATGACTTTATCTACTTTATCTAAGCTAGTTGTTCTTGTTGTTCTCTATTCTTTTCATAAGTTAGTTTTATTAGTAACATTTGGTTTGCAATGACTTTATCTACTTGAAACCTACTTTGGATGTTTTTCTTAAGCTTGTAGCCTTTGACTCCCTTGCATGTTTTCAACATTGCCCCCATCAGGTTTCTATTTTAGGTTATCAACCTAATGGGAATGGTACAACTCTATCTTAATAGAAAAATCCATTTGCCTTCAACATATTATCCCCAAGTTTGGTATCTAGCTCGAATGACCATTTATCGTATTCTATAAAAACTCTAGTACCATAAAAATTTCATAGCACCAATCCCATAGAGGTTCACATTCACTAGAATCAAGAGCTTATTCACAGACCAATTATTCATATCCAACACCTCCTAAATTCCAAATAGATGTCAACACCTTCACAAAACACTTTACAATAAGTTTTTTCATATACGATATTTTCTAGAGATGTAAGAGGTTACTTCTTTAAGGTATACTTAGCCCTTCATTTCTCTTTACTTGGGTGTTTTTTTTCCCATTATTTTTGGGTTGGGTTTTATCTCTCTTTTTGAAGGGGTTTCTTCTCTTGAGGGGAATCTATTTGTACATATATATCTCATAAAGATTCAATTGCTAGGACCCATCATTTCACCCACCTAGTCTACACATAAGGATGGTGTTAAATTATAGGTTTCTAATTCATTTTTAGTTGGATGTATTTTATTTTTCTACACATTCAATTTAGTTGGATTATTTATAAGTGAGTGGGTCAAACTGACCATAGATGAGTATTATGGTAGGTGGCATATTTTATGAGTGTCAATCCCACTATTTTTTTGGTAGTTAGAGCTATTTTTCTCATTGATTGGTTTTGTCTCCCTTCCTTCCAATATATGTATCCACTCCTCTAGCTTATTTTGTATTCATGTTATTATAAGCTCTTGTGATTTTTTGCTTCTTAATTATTTACTTATCTCTATTGATAACCAACTCTAATCTTCTATTTTACTTTTTGTATCATTTGTTATTGTTGGGAATTAACCTTTACTTGGTAAAGTTAATTTCCTTTTACTTGTTACTTGTAGGAATATTCCTAAGTAATCCCTACAAGTCCTTTGTCTTATTTGACTGTCTCATCTCATTTTATTTATTCCAAATATGTGGAATATTATATTTTCTCTATATGAGGATTGTGGCACTTTGCACACACATAGGATTTTAGATGGCATGCTTAGACTTGGGATTTACATTTGCAACTCCACTCTCACCTTTATATATTTGAGGTGCCTCTCTCATTTCTTCATGGAAGCATTTCTATGCTAAGCTCACTCTCTCTTTCTCACATTGTATTTGTGGTGAAGGATTGAGGGTCTGATATCTCCATGTATCAGACATTTAAGGACAACAAGATTGAATATACACCATGTTTAATGAATAGAGATTAATTCACCTTGTGTTTGGTGATAGAGAGATGTGTGGGGGCCTTGTGCATCAGATCAACAAGGTTGGAGACTATGTTGTAAAAGAAGAACATGTGAGGCCCTACCCCGATCTGTCATAGCATTTCAGTTATTTTCATGTTGGACCTATTATTGATACTATATTTTGATGCATTATGGACATAGAATTTATATGATCCAATGTTTGGATAACATTGATACCCTGGAGGAGAAGGATACCCTACAAATTGACCCTGACACTAAAGGCACATGAGATGTTCAAGGACCCAGAACAAGAACCAGAGGTAAAAAGAAGGAGAAGAAGCCAAATAAGGACATGGATGAACTCAAAGACCTCTTGAAGGCTTTATAATTATGCAGTGGTTTCTTCTATTTTGTTGTTTCTTTCTTTTGTTGTCCTTTTTGTTTACTGGCTTTATTGCCAGTCATTTTGAAAGTTGTTCTTATATGGTCTAGATACTCTTTAATGATCTATTTTAAACTCCTTTGTTAAAGGTTTCGGGTCCTTAAAACCTATTTTTCTTATTAATCACAACATTGATATGATTATGTCATTTACTTTGATTTGCAATAATTTATTTTGATGCTAGAAATTATGGATGCATGCTCTATAAATAATTTAATTTTATGATGATTATAATGATGTCATTTAGTAGATTATTTTATGTGAATGTTATTAGATAATTGGAAACTTGATTATTATAATTGAAATTGTATCAATGTCTGAATTGTATTATTTTCATATGATAATATTATATGTGATTTTTGGAATTACTAATGTGCAGGAAAATTATTCCATGTGACCATGGAAACTATTCGGAGAATCAAGCCTAAACCTATGTGCATTTGTGAAGCCAAGGGTTGTCTATTTGGAGAGACAACACCTTGTTTGTAATTGTGTTTTAATTTGTAAATGTTTATGCTTAGATGTGTGTTTAATTTCAAAATTGTTTAATTTATTAATTCCAAAAGGGGAGATTGCCATGTGTATTTTAGTGATGTGTAATTTTTGTGGTGTCACTTGACACGTGTTGTAAAGTGAGTTGGCCATGACATGTCCCTTGGAAGGAATTTGTTTTACCAGTGTATTTTTCAAATATCCTATTATGGTCCCAAGAAATTCTTGGATAGGGAGCCATTAGAAAGGTCAACTCAGGGTTGACCCGTAGGTAAATTTTGGGTGAGTTTCTAGAGGGTTAAACTAACTCCTAAGGTCAAGTTAGGGGCATTTTTAGTGGGCCATATGATGTACCTATGGATGAAGGCCAAATTTAGCCATGTGTCCACTCCCTAGGGATGGTTTAGTCACCCCAAAAGTTGAGTTTTCCAAGTTGGCCGAATTTCAACTTTTAAGGATCCTACCTAGGTTAGAGTGACATTTCTCTTCCCCATTTCTTTTACCTTTTTGAGGTACCTTGGCTAGAGAGTTTGTAAGGTGTTGGGAAGACCAACCTATAAACATCCCTCACCCTTCCCAAGAGGATTGAAAAGAGTGAAGAGTGTCTTCTTAAGGAATGGTTTGGGAGGGAGAAGTTTGATCACCCACTCTCCATTTTTGGAGATATAGATTTTCTTGAGAAATTGGTTTTTGGATTTGGGTGTTTTGGCTAAGTCTTGTGGAGGAAAAGATAGTGGATTTGGGCATCTCTTCTACAAATTTTATTCTTCCATTTGTAGGATTTAAGGTTGGTTGTTTACTTCCTTTTTATGTTTTTCTTTGTGTATGAATGAATGTATGAGTTGTGCCTTTGGTTGTTTTCTTGTTATTTTGAAAAAGATGTGTTCTTCTTGTGGTTTTCTTTTGTTGTTTCATGTTTATTGTTTTGGGATTTTTCAAGGCCAAACTCACCCTTGGGAGGGTAGAGTGGCCTTGGGGTGAAGTGTTGTTTGACAGCCTAAGAGTGTAGAGACTCTTTTTGGAAGAGAGTGATACACAAGGGATTATGGGACCCTTGCTGCATAGTGTTTTGTTTATGCAATGGGGGTCATAAGGGGAGTTTGTTGGCTTGTATTCTTTGGGGGACATAAGGATTTTCTAGGAAAAGTTTGTAACTTGTGGATTATTCTAGTTGGTAGCCTTGCAATGGAATTATGTTCTCCTACTTGCAGATTTCTCTTGTAGGTATTTGGTCCACCTTCACCCCTCAAGTTATAGTCACTATGTGACTTTGTTTATCCTTGGGTTGGGAGTATTTGTGTTGTGTTTTCCTTTTCTTATGTATTTATGCTTGAGTGTCACCCATATAGCCTTGGTTCTCCTAGCTCAAGGGTGGCTTCTTGTAAGCCTAGGCTGGGAGGTGAGCCTCCATGGTCACAACCTACAAGTTTTTATTGGAGGTTTCCTTGGGAAAACATTGGAAAGGAAGCTATGGTTGATCCTATTGTTTATTTGTATTTAGTTGTAAAAAGAAAATACATGTTTTTGGCAAGCCCTCATTTAGTAGAAATGAGAGGCTAGATTTTGTTATTTACCTATTTGTATAAAAGAAACTATGATGTACTAAATGTAACTATTGAATTTGTTTTACCATGTAATAAAGATGTAATTATTTTGAAGTATAAAAGATTTAGAATGATATTATATTCTGTTTCTAAGTGTTATTGAAAAAGAAATGCAGAGTTAAATGTTAATAGAGTAGTCACTTTTAAATAGAAATGAAATATTTGCTTTAAAGTCTATAGTTCATATACAAAGGAAAAAAAAAAAGATATCTTAGAGTTATCATTAATAATGCATTTCATCTTGTTGTTATTGATAAAAATTAAAAAAAGAGAGAAAATTAGATAAAGATAGTTGCAGCTGTAAATAAATTCTATTATTGTTGTATTTTTGCAATTCTGAAAATGCATGTAGAAGTAGAATATAATTTTGTAAATCTAGATATTGTGTATTTTAAATGTAAAGAAAACTATAGGCTAATGGAAGAAAACAAAATTTACTCTATTCTGTTCTATTGAAATTAACTTGCTCTAATTAATGCAAATGCTGGCTTGAGCATATATATATATTTATATTGCATAAGATAATGCCTCATGTCATAAATATTTAAAAATAAGGTACAACTTATTTTTAAGAAAATATACAGACATGTATGCTGATGTTTAAAAAAATACATATATATTGACACATTTAGTGAAATACTATTAGGCTGGAAATATAAGAACATTTCTTTATTATGGTTATTTATTATTTGAAGCTATATGTCAAAGTAATATATATATATATATATATATATATATATATATATATATATATATATATATATATATATATATATATATATATATATATATATATATATATATATATATATATAAAAGTATATATATTAATATATATATATATATAAATACATATATCTTATTATTTAAATAATATATATTTTTAAACATTTAAAAAAAAACCTTATACAAAAAATTATTTACCAGAGGCATGGAGCTTGGGCTCTCTATGGGCGGCGACCCACAGAGCAGCTTCGGTCGTCTTTGTGAGCGGCGACCCACAAGGCAAATGTGGTTGCGTTGTGGGCCACAACCCACAGCGGAAACCTTGGCTGCCACTATGGGTTGTGACCCACAGGCTCGACCATGACCGACCTATGGGGTGGCACCCACAGGGGCCGAAATCCCTCTCCCCCTCCCGCATTAAACTTGAAGCCCTCCTCAACCTCCCTTGGAAATTTGGCCCCGTGGTTAATCACTTCGACCCTTCCTCTGCTCGACCACCATGTTAGACTAGAAACCATAACCCAATTTCAGGTTAGGGTTGGAAATTTAGAAATTGAAGAATGATGTATGGTTATAAAATAAAACTAACCCTAGTTAGGGTTCCAAAGGAAAATAATAATAAAATATTTAAAGGGGGGGGAAAGCCTTTTTAAATTTGAAATGGGTAACCCCATTTGCAACTTAGTTATTTGTTTAGCATAATTGTTTCTACAATTGTTATTAGGTTAATATTTTTAAATATAATATGTATATATATATATATATATATATATATATATATATATATATATATATATATTTTGTTTAAGTTAAATTTCTTTTGTAAATTTTAATATTGGAATCTATTTAAAAAGTAAAATGTTTATTTTAACCTATAAGGTCAATATTGGCTGAATATTAAATACTTGATATTTAATATCTAAAGGGGGATTAAAATTTGATTTAATTGTGAAATGAATTTATATTTGATTTGGTTAACTTTATTAGTTAAATTTAAAAGTGTTATTTGCGTTTGCTCAATTAATTATTTTAATATGAGTTAACGTTACTTTATTTAGTCCTTGAGTATTTAAATACTATCGAGATGATTAATATCTCTTGATTCATTGTTGGAGAATTTAATTAGGGGAAATTATTTAAATTAGTTAAATTAATTAATTAAGTTGTGAGGACCCTTTTTGGGGTATAATTAGTCTACCTTAAATGTTAACGCTATAATAGTTGAGTTAGTTAAATCAACTTTAGGAACCCATCCGTTTAACACATGAGTTAACCCTTAGCTTAGATAAATTTATTTATCTCATTTTATCCTTGAGTAAATTGTTAACCCTTAGTTAAGACAAAACTTATTTATCCCCCCTTTAATGTACAATATTTAGTATTTTATGTTGTTTAAAAAAAAAAAATTGTGTTTCATTTTTGCCCAAAAGTTTGGGCATGACATTTTGGTATCAAAAAAGGTTTCCAACACTAGGAACCCTTCTCCATTGCGTTTCGCTTTTAATATTATTTTCTTTAAGAATTGTTATTTATTTACTTTATTTTATTTTATTGATCATTAAGGATGTTGCCAGTTACGTGACAAGCTCATAAGCATTGTATGTTAGATTCAATGACAGTCCCAAAGACACTGAGAGGGAAGGGGGTGAATCAGTGTCTAACCGGTTAGCAGAATATTTAAACCTATAAATAACTTTGCATCCCAAAATAGTGTAGCAGTAAATAAGAATTATTGCAATAAACATAAATAATAGAGGCAACATAGAAACACACCATAACACAAGATATTTAATGAGGAGACCTAGTGTGGGAAAAACCTCAATGGGATTTGTGACCCACAATATTTACTTGTTGGCCAATGAATGAATGCCACTTACAATGTAAGGGGCCTACACATGCAGGGAGGCCAACAGCCTAGAGCTCACTGCTCAATAAAGAGTCACACTGACTACAAAATGGATTATCAAAATCCAATACAATGCACTACTTCAAAACAACATCTCTCATGCCAGGTTTAGTAGTGGTTTAAGCTTAGTCAATAACCAAAACCTTCATTGTCAACTATATCACCTTATACAAAATTGCCTTATACTTCTCATCCATCTTCATACATAAAATGACCTATAAGCTCTCATACATATATGAGTCTATTACAATGTACCATGTCAGCTTACAAAAGATATTTACATTAAAATACAATAAACAAAAGTTTATTCCATGTCGGCTTGAGTGCCGGTATGCATTGTTGCCAATTTCGGTGTATGTAGAAAACTATTGCCGATGCTGGTGTTTGCTGGTTGGTTGCCAGATGGTTTCCATCAATGACAACATCAACTATTCTTATAAGAGTGTAGAATGCCAACAATCTCCCCCTTTAGCATTGATGGCAACACTCATGAGAAAAATCCAAAAACTATTTCCAAAAATTGAAGTCTAAAAAGATATGCTCCCCCTAAGAAAATTGATGAATCAATGATGAACAACTAGTACCAAACCGGTACTAAGAGGGGGGGGTGAATCAGTACTGAGAAAAACACTTTCCTTCAACCGGTTTGACTGAAAACACTACACTTGACTGGCAAGCAATAACATCGGTCTAAACCAGATTACTATCGGTTAAACACAATAAGAATGTGAAAGACATAAACCGGTAACTCTTAGCTTTCCACACAATCTAACATCTTATTTCCACTTCACTCATATGCATACACTAGTAATACATCAACAAAAATGTAAAGACTTACTGTTTCAACATGCTTTACCACTTGACACAGAATAACAAAGCATCACATGAAAATCATCACACATAACACACATATTTTTCATGTGGAAACCCATTTGGGAAAAACCACGGTGGGGATGAATACCCACAAGTTGTTCTTTGAACCCTTTTGAAGTCCGCTCTGTTAGGAGCCTAGTTCGGTTAAAGACTTTACAATAGGTTCTGTTAGGAACTGATCCTGATAGGGATCACCTAGTTAAGGGATGGCTAAAATACTCGGTTAAGGGTTAAACCCTGTTAAAGGTTACCTTGTTAGAGGATTTTAAGAACTCAATGATTTTGAGTCACCCTGTTAAAGGATTTACAGCAAGCCGGTTAAAGCTACCCTGTTAAGGGATTTTCCAACTATTGAAGTGGTTAGAGGTCAATAGGTATTACAATGATCTGGTAATAGCACTTCAATGCCAATGCAGATCCACTTTAGTTCCTTCCTACTACAATCACACTCTGCAAGTATCTATTCTCTTATCTGGTCTGGCAAGAAACACGTATCTCTACACTTATATACACACACACCATTTTCCAACAACCTCAAAATGAAAAACAACATCAACCTTATAGGAAAGATAGGTTGGTAGCATAAACCCTAAACCCTAAAAATTTAGGTTAAGCAATTCAGTCAATTAAATCCTAACCATTGAACATATTGCATTGATTACAACAGTCTTGAATAGATCTCAAGACATTCTCCATCGTTCATTCTTCATCGCTTCTTGGAGGCTGATAAACCATCATGCGTTCTCCACCATTTACAGAGACTTTTCACCTTCCTGAGGTAGATAAGATCAATCTCCTTCATGCAAGATCCTTCACGTGCACAAGGTTGACGTGACAACACAATCTGTTCTTCATTACAATACTAACTCATCACACGATGTCATCAATTGAATCACACAGGCATAGAACACTTCAACCAAAAACCCTAAAGCTAAGACTACCAATCGGTAGTCATTCCATATGAAACCTTGATGCAAAACATTCCATATATCAGTTCACATTCCAACATACTAGTTCACTTGGATAGACATACCGCTTCACTTTTTGACATATACCGGTTCATAACATCATACTGATTCTCTTGCATCACATATACCAGTTCACAACATCATACCAATTCTCTTGCAAGTTGCTTACTTCAATATACTGGTTCATTCTTCAACATATTGACATCAATGACAACATACAATATCATCATGTCATCATACTCTACACATATGCCAACAATCTCCCCCTTTGTAATTGATGGCAATATACAAAGATATTTCTCCGCTTCACATCTTCTCCCCCAACACTGCAGATATCTTCTTCAATTCACATGTTCTCCCCCTTTGACAACAATGCCAAAGTGGAGGCATATACATCCATGTTCTACTATGCTGCTCCCACTAAGGAGTAGCATCCTTCATCACACCAATCCTGAAAAAGATATATCAATGTAAGTCCTGACTGATGTAGACCACACACGTTTAGTTCACCTCTTGTAGGGGAAGCACCCCTAATTCACCTCTCAAATAGGTAAAGGTAGCCTTTGGTAGAGGCTTGGTGAATATGTCTGCTAAGTGCTCCTTACTAGAAACATGTTCCAGTACAACTTCTTTGTTCTGAACCTTTTCCCTTAAGAAATGATACTTAATCTCAAAGTGCTTGGTTCTAGAATTTTAAACCATATTCTTGGAGATGTTGATCACACTTGTGTTGACACAAAGTATACTTACCGGTTATGATACAAGAACTTTGAAGCCATTTAATACATGCTTCATCCAAAGTGTCTGGGTGCAGTTCATAAATGCTACAACATACTCCGCTTCTACTGTAGATTGAGAGATACAACTCTGCTTCTTACTCATCCATGAGACTAGTCCGCCACCAAGAAAGAATGCACCACCGGTTGTGCTCTTCCAGTCGTCCACATTACCAGCCCAGTCAGCATCTATAAACACTTTCAGGTTGAAATCATTACTGTATGGATACCATAATCCATAGTTAATAGTTCCCTTCAGATATCTCAGAATCCGCTTGACTGCTACCAAGTGGGATTCTCTTGGGCTTTTCTGGAACCGTGCAGTAATGCCCATTGCATGTGCAATATCCGGTCTTCTATGTACTACATAGTGCAATTTACCACTCATTGATCGGTATTCCTTCTCATTTACCAACCCTGAGTCATCCTCTTTTGATAATTTACAACCAGTCACCATCGGTGTACCAACTGGTTTGCTATCTTCCATGCCAAAGGTCTTCAATGCCTCTTTGACATATTTGGACTGAGTGATAAAGATTCCATCTTTCATTTGTTGAATCTGTAGTCCAATGAAGAACTTAATCTCCCCTATAAGTGACATCTCAAATTCTTTTTTCATCTCATCTGCAAAGTCATGACTCATCTTGTCATCTCCTCCAAAAATTATGTCATCAACAAATACCTCATAGATTAGAATCTGATCTCCTTCCGACTTCAGGTAGATATTACTATCCTCACTTGTTCTCTCAAATCCAATCTTCACAAGATGGGAGTGCAAGCATTCATACCATGCTCTAGGTGCTTGCTTTAGTCCATAAAAGACCTTATGTAGCCTACACACCGTGTCACTGTCTTCTGATAGGGAAAACCCACTTGGTTACTCTATATATACCTCCTCTTCTAGTATACCATTCAAGAATGCAGATTTTACATCCATTTGGTATACTTTGAATCTCTTGAATGTTGCATATGCAAGAAGCATATGAACTCCTTCCAATCTGGCTACTAGAGGAAAGGTTTCTCCATAGTCTTCTCCTTCTTCTTGGGGATATCCTTTACACACCAGTCTGGCTTTGTTTCTAACCATTGAACCATCTTCATTCAGCTTATTTCTAAAAACCCATTTGGTTCCAATGACATTTTTATGCTCTGGTCTGGGTACCAAAGACCATGTACCATTATTTCCTATCTGGTCAAGTTCTTCTTCCATTGCCTTGATCTAGTCTTCATCTTTATGTGCCTTTCTGAATGTTTTAGGCTCGAATTCAGAGATCATACATGATTTTTCTTTGACTTTTCTTCTTGTAAGAATTCCTACATCCTTGTCTCCTATGATCCGCTTTGGATCATGATTTAGCTTTACATACCTAGGAATGATCTTGGTTGTTTCCTCTTTCTTTTCTTCTTCATCCTCATCTTCATTAGCATCAGCATCTACCATTGTAGGAGCCCTGTTATTGGTACTAGGCTGTTTTGTAACTAGTTCCCAGAAGGTTACTACCGGTTCATCTCCTACTTGCTCACCGCCGGTTTCCTTAGATTTCTCAGAGGTTTCATCAACTCTAACATTGACACTTTCAACAATTCTCTGAGTCCTATTGTTGAAACATTTGAGATCTTTTCTCTTTGTGGAATACCCTAAGAATATTCCCTCATCACATTTAGCATCAAACTTGCTCTGATGTTCACTCCTCTTGATATTACATTTACTACCAAACACTCTGAAGTAGCTTACCACTGGTGTCTTACCAGTCCAATACTCATAAGGTGTTTTATCCTTACCCTTTTTGATGAGTACCCGGTTCATTGTGTAGATTGCAGTGCTTACCACTTCTATCCAAAAGGTGTGAGCAACCTTCCCTTGGATAAACATAGTTCTAGCTACTTCAACCACAATCTAGTTGTTCCTTTCTGCTAGGCCATTATGTTGTAGAGTCTGAGGTGCAGATAGTTGCCTCTTGATGCCATTCTCTTCATAGTATTTATTGAATTCACCAGAAGTGAATTCTCCTCCTTGATCAGTTCTTAAGCACTTAATCCCCTTACTGCTTTCTTTTTCAACCAGTGCTCTAAAGGCTTTGAACTTTCCAAAAGCTTTAGATTTGTCCTTCAAGAATGTGACCCACATCATTTTTCAGCAATCATCAGTAAGAATCATAAAATACCTATCTCCCTGCACACTCCTAGTTTTCATAGGACCACACAAATCAGTATGCACAAGATCAAGTAAATTGTTTGCAGTGAAAGGTTTACCTTTGAAGGTTGAGGAAGACATTTTCCCCAGTTGACACTCTCTGCACAAAGGATTCTCCGATTTTCTTAGCATAGGCAATCCTCTAACTACCTTGATCTTACTGGCCTTCACAATATTATCAAAGTTTACATGGTAGAGTCTCCTATGCCATATCCAACTATCCTCAAACTTAGCCATTAGACATGTACTAACATTAGCATTTAGCTGAAATAGGTTACCTTTGGTCTGCATACCAGTAGCCATTAGTTCACCATTCTTTCCTTTGATTTTGTACACTCCATTTTTTAATTCCAGAGTGAGTCCATTATCATTCAGTTGAGAAACACTCAAAAGGTTGTCTGAGACCTTCTACCCAATACACATTGTCAGCACTTCTTCTTCCATTCAGAGAGATGGACCCTCTGCCTTTTACAATAAATGGTGCATCATTACCAAAACAAACCACACCACCATCATACTCTTCCAGGGATAGAAACTTAGTCTAGTCACTAGTCATATGGTGAGAACAACCACTGTCAATAATCCACTCATTGGAATTATCAAAGCAGGAGACAAGAGCCTTCTTGTCTGACACATCTTCCTTGACTGCTACAAACACAATATCTTCACTTTCTTCATCTTTTGATTCCTCATCATTGACACCTTCATCAACTGCTATAAAACAATTTCTCTGGTTTTTCCTTGTTATCACCATTAGGGTAGTTTACAACAATGTGTCCTATCTGGTTACAAGAAAAGTATTTCAAAGGAAGCTTACCTCTGTATTTACTGGTTCCCTTGGGAAGTCTATTGGAAAGAAGAGCTTCAAATTCCATCAGGATCTCCTCATCATCCATTTCTCTACTTTGTCTTGGTTCACCACTAGTACTAGCTTCTTTTCCTTTTCTAGATGGTGCAACGGATGCTCCAAAGGCTGATTCAGTCTTCTGAATAATGTCATCATAATTATTTAGCTCATAAGTTGTTAACTTTGCAATGATGGAGTCCAAGGATACCTTTGTCTTGTCTACATACCTCAACTCTTGAATAGAAGCAACCCTTATTGCATAGACCGGTAATAAGGATCTCAAAAATTTGCTAACATCAGTGGAATCTTTCATTTTACCACCTGCACTCTTGATATCTCTAACAATAGTTTTGATTCTTATTCCATATTGTTGAATGGTCTCTCCTTCACCCATCTGCATGTCTTCAAACTTTAGCCTAAGGCTTTCTTCCTTAGCTTGTTTCACATGCTCATCACCACCATAGATATTCTCAAGGGAATCCCTGATGAATACTAAGAGGGGGGGTGAATTAGTATGCCAAGAATCTATGCACTTAAACACTTTGCAAGACTAATAGTAAACCGGTAAAATAGTTTAGCAGACAAACAGGTTAACACACATGAAAACCAAATAGCTAATAATGCATTCACCCACATAAGCAAAAACACCATAACACAAGTGATTTTGACATGGAAACCCAAATGGGAAAAACCACGGTGAGATGGAACTCACAAGTAACTATCTATAGAATAGGAACTACACTGGTTAAGGTCAGACCGGTTAAGGTCTTACAATGTTCTTTACCAGAACAGATCCTGCTAGGAATCTCAATCTCTGTTAGGAGATAAGTCCAATTAAAGACTACCTTGCTAGAGGATTTTAGATCCACAAATGTGAACCACCTTTTTAGAGGATTTACAAAAGGCTTTTGGGCCTACCCGGTTAAGGGCTACAAACTTGTCAAAGATTTGAGTAGTCAACATGTGTTTGATCTAGCTAGTAGCACAGACTGCTCGGTTAGATCCTTGATAGCTCATTCCTAATGCTCTCCAGCATTACTTTATTCTTCTACACATTCATATTCTCTCCAACTCCTCAACCACCTTAAACCCTAGCAACAACATAAACTTTTGCTACAACCACATCAACAACCTAAAAACCTAGACATGATGTCGTTATAAAGGAATCTGATTTCATGTCGGTCCAATAGGATTACACAACAATTTCCTAGGTTCAATGAACCTAGACATACTTGGTACCATGACACAAAAAGCACCGTTTAGGTGTTGGCATGTCAAACAATTGGTAGATGGTAACTCATCACAAAATGCCAGTTGGTAACTCATCATAGAGTATTACCAGTTCATATAAAATGCCGGTTGTCGATTTGACAAAAATGAAGATTGGTAAAAATGTGTTATGCTGCTTTAATCCCTCGTACCGCTTGGGATCCATGGAACGCTTGGGGTCAACATGCCACTTTAGACCGGGAAACAGTTTCTACAAAACACCAATAGTCTAAAGACTATAATACAACATACCGGTTGGAACAAATACTGGTTGTGCTCTAACTCATACATATAAAGGGGATCTTAATGCAAGTGTGTGTCCATCAATGACAATCACAACATAAACATAAAAAATGCCAACAATCTCCCCCTTTGGCATTGATGGCAACACTTAGGAAAATAAAATTTTAGTGTTTTACAACAAAATCATGCCATTAGCAAAATTGCTCCCCCTAAGCATATACACTATCCCTTTAACAATACAATGTATAAAACTTTTGCATATAGAGCATAAACATTGAGATATTCAGAGCATATATCAAAATTTTGATTACCAGATACTTCTCCCAAATAGAATTCTTCTCCCCCTTTGCCAACAATGACAAAGTACAGCTGAACAACCCTATTTTCATTTGATATTAAAATAATAAAAGTTTATGACAATAAGGAATAATACTTGTCAAAAACAGATTTAAAGTCCTGCAAGAATTGTTTCATCGACAAAGACCAGGACTCAGGTAGGGAGGTGGCTACTTCTTTTTCTGTCTACATTTGGGAGACTTGTTCTTCCATGGCATCAATTGTGCTCATCTCCTATGTAAGTGTTAAGGCATCCAGGTTCAAATAGCACTTCTGAAGAATTTGCAATCATGGGAGTAGAACCAATTGTAGCTCCTACAAATCTCTAGACCAGGTGCTGATCTCTTGCTCCATTTTTGCTGACTAGATGTGAAATCGGTGAACGGTTTACCCATAAGTTGTAAAGGAATCATAAGGTGGCTTGAATGTGCTCATGTAGGACTACAAGTCTGTTTGAAACTTTTGCTTCTAAGCTAGCACATCATCATAGAATAGATGGGGTTGGAAGATCTTGCTGAGTAGTAGATTTCCCTCATCTAGAGCGTCACTTATATCCTTTTGTTCTTTCTTCAGTTTAGATCGGAGCTCATTCAACTCCTTCACCAGAGCTATGTTAAGAGCTTTTTGATGCTCCTTCTTGACATTTGCCTCTGCTACCTCTTTTAGGCTCTGCACCTAATCATCCACTACTGTGCATAGGAGCTTAAGTTTAGCTAGTGATGAATCGGTGTTGGGAAGATTTGTACCAAGTATCAAACTGGTAAGAGTGTCCATAGTCACTTGAATTACATCTTGCTCCTTCTTTCTTTGAATAATTTCAAGGTGCTCTTGAGCAACCTTGATGCTCTGCATTAGCTCCATTTCACTTGCAGACTGGAGATCGATAGGACTACTGAGATCAGTTGGTTTGGCTTGACTCCCGGTTGCCTTTAGAGTCTCCATCTGGGTACTCTTTTCTGCTTCTCCTACCTTATCCTCTTCTGCTTTCTTCTTCTCCGCTTCTCTCCTCTTCTCCACTTCCTTATCCTCCTCTGCTTTTTTCTTCTCTGCTTCTTTCCTTTTCTCCTCTTCTTTGTCCTCCTCTTCCTCCTTCCTTTTCTTTGCTTCTCTCCTCTTCTCTTTTTTTTCTTCCTCTTCCTTCTTCTTCTTCTTTGCTTCCTTCCTCTTCTCCTCTTCCTTGTCTTCCTCTTCTTTCTTTTTCTTTTCATCTTCTTGCTTCTTTTTCTCTTCTTCATCCTTCTTCTTCTTCTTCTTCTTCTCCTCTTCATCTTTCTTCTTCTTCTTCTCTTCTTTAGCCTTTTTCTTCTTCTCTTCTTCATCCTTTTTCTTCTTCTCCTCTTCATCTTTCTTCTTCTTCTTCTCTTCTTCATCCTCTTTCTTCTTCTCTTCTTCATCCTTTTTCTTCTTCTCTTCTTTATCCTTTTTCCTCTACTTAGTCTATTCATTTGCTACTTCCTGTCTGTCCTCGGCTTGCTTATCAACCTGTTCAGCCTATTTCTCCTGTCCTGTTGCCTCAGATGGTGTTTCCTGAGTAACATCTTCTACTTCTAGGGCATCAACATGAATAGTGTCGATCGGTTCATCAATTGGGTTTCCTTCATCATCAAATGCTTCATCCAGTTTTGTTATAACCAGTTCTTTCTCAGCTTGTCAGTTGGCTTCAGCCACTCAATGCATCTTTAGAGCTTGTAGGGCATGAGTATGTGTATCCTTGAGCACTTCCTTAGCCTTCCCTTCCAGTAATATGAGTCTTTTTCTTCTCATGAAGAAAAGACCTTTGTATTTGTTCATTACATCAAATAGTTTCAAATTTGATACATCAGGAAAATGTTCAGCAAAAACTTTTTCTCTCATTTCCTGTTCCTGCTCTATGGCAATGCGCCATTTATTGTCTAAGGACTTATACAAAGAATCTAGTGTTTCAGATCTAATTTCTGAAGGTGATCAGTCATTCACACATAAATACTGAATTATTTCCTTTTCATCATCATTAAAGTCATCAAAATACTCAATTAAATCATGTAGCAATTTTCTCCTAATATTCTTTATTGTTATTTGACAATGTGTCAAAGGTTTGTAGGGGGCGATATCAATATTTATCAGTGCAGATGATGCCGGTTCATTCTTTGTCTTCTTTCTTGTCTGTCTTGGCTTCTTGGGTTGCTCCTCAAACACAGTTTCCTCTGAGTTCAGTGTATTGCTTTTTGTCTTCCTTTTCCTTTCGAAGACTTTAGTCGGTGCTGCTTCTAGTTTCTTCTTGGCTGGTGACCACTTGGTCACTTTTGGAGTTGTAGTATTAACTGGTGCTGATGTTGCAGGCACTGCCTTTGCCTTCTTCACTATAGGTTCTTTTCCTTTCTTTGTAGAGGGTTCCTCGACTTGTGTAACCCTTTCCAGATAGGTTTCGGTCCTCTTTGCCTTAGGATCAAGAGGTGAGGCAATAAGGGTAGAGGCATACCCTTCTAGCATATCGTACATCACCTAATAGCCCATTGGCTCCACTTCTTCCTATCTGGGCTCAACAGCCTCCATTATGCATTTATCCAATTAGATGGTGAAACAAATATCGTCTTCATATTTCTTGACGATGTCACCTAATATCCTCATTCTTTGGCTCATTTTCCATCTGAACTCATCAAAATACTTGTTCAGAACATTAGGGTAACTGGTTCCAATTGCTTGAATGCTTTCCTTGATTTGCTTGGTCACCGGTTGGTCAGCAGACCACTAGACATCTCCTACTCCTGGAAAGTAGCCTAGGAAATAGAAGAACAACCCAACCAATAGTTGTCTAAAATTGAACCTTTGTGCATTATCCTATTTGATCGACTTCAGATTCAACAGGAGTTGTCTCTACATACCAGTGCACAGGTCAAATGATGTATCCTCCTTTATCATTCGGTAAGCGATATTTACCACTACAGGAGATACAGAGTTAATTCTACTGGCAGAGAATGTTTGGTAGCCTATCACCATGTAGGCATACTTAACTAGATCATCCTTGATACAATTGACTGGCATGCCTCGTGAGTCACTCACTGAATTGGTGAGCTTGGACATTTTAGTTTTGCTTACCATCCTTAGGGCTGACACTTCCCCTATGTTGTAGAATCCGGTGACTGCATGAATTGCCTATGGCGTGATATCATGTGTTCTCTCTAGGTACATCTTGTCACCATGGACTGTGCTTAGAATGATCCTTATATGATCCTCTGTGAAATCCTTCAGGAAGTAAACAACATTGTGGAGCTTCTTCTTCTCCAAAATATTATACTCCGATTTGATCTTCTTATCCTTTCCACAAAATAAACCTAACTGGGAGTGGATAGCTAGAGACCCTAGGTCTTCAATCTTGCAATCTATGTAGTCAGAAATTCCCTCTTCTACTATCACACCAGCTGGAACTTGTGATAGGGCATTATACTTAGACTTTTGTTGAATAAAAATTGCAGACTCGATAGATGCACTAGAATTGGTATGAGATGCGGAAGCCATGATAGAAATTTTAAGAACTTGAGAAATACCTTTTGAAACATGTGAATTTAGGGCTTGCAGATTCTCCTTCACTTCACACTTTGTCAATTGCTAAATCACCGTTTTGTGTTCTCCACTTGACCATTTGCAGTTTGAATTTGAATCTCCTTCACGGTTTCTCAATTTCTCAAAATCTCAGCTCAAATCGCCTTTTTGTCGCTCTTCTCTTTGAAATTTTTTTCTTCGCTCAAAAACTGATAGTGGGAAATGATTTGAAAAATGCTTTTAAACATATTCCTCACCTACTATCATTAATGCTCCTCCATTAGGGCATAAACCCTAATTTGCCTTTTTACCATTTCCAGTCTTCTGCCAAACAATAGGTATCACATACTATTTAAGGTCTTTTATCGGTGTAAACTGAGGGTTCAAAACATTTTGCTGTTTGCTCCCCCTAAGCTTTTTCTGAAGCTTAAATTGTCGGTTCCATGATTTCCACACTAGGTGCAGAAACTGGTTCCTCTTGTAACACCGCTGGTTTCTTCTTCTAGGTTTTGTTCATGTCTGCTTGAATAGTGTCAACATCAATGTTTCCTTCTGGAGTGACCAGTATATCATCAGATATGTTCTTTCTTGATCTGCAAAATCTAGCAATGTGACCCAGTTTGTTGCAGTGATAGCAGACCAATCCAGGTGCTCTCCAAGGTCCATTATTCATGTTTCCATTTTTCCTTCTACATGTTGCAGTAGTATGACCATGACCATGTCAGACCATACAGTTTTCTCTCCATCTGATTGCCGCTTGATAGCCACCGCTTCTTTGCTGATGATTGAAAGCATTAAACCAGTTGTGATTCCAGTTCAGAAAAGTTTCAGGACCAACTCCTTGGGTCCTATGAGGATATCTATCAATGTTGTTCATAACAGACCTACATTCAGATGCTCTATGCCCATACTTATTGCATGCATAATAGTTACCATTGAATCTATAGGATCTAGGCTTATCATTTAGGAAATAAGTAAAATTGTTGTAAGCCTTACTCCTACACACATTTGCAGTATGTCCTTCTTTAAGATAGTTGAAGCAAACATGTTTAAACTTTTTCTTACCTTCATCCTTTGATGTCAGTTGTTTCTTTGACATTCCAGCATTTGTACCAGAGGTCTCACCTTCCTCATGACTAGAATAACCAAGTCCATTGGTATTCTTGACTAGTTTGGCATATTCAAGCTTTTGCTCTAGCTTGATAGTACTCTTGTTGAACTTAGTAAGTATTTCCTTTGACTCAAAGAGTTCTTTGGAAATAGCAGCATTTGTTTCCAACAGGTTTTCATTCTTAGAGATGGCAATGTTTAGTTCTCCTTGCATGTCTTCCTTTTCCACTTTGCTTACATGGAGTTGAGCTGTTAGGGCACTGATCTCTTGTTTTAGCTTGGAGATCTCATGATCTCTTTCTTTCACCAGATCTTCAGCTTTTCTCTAGTTCTCCAGCTCTTCACACATCCGGATAGTCAGTCCTTCCAACTCCTTTCTCAAGTTGGAGTTTGATTCATTCAACTTATTTACTTCTGCAATTAGGGCTTCCATGTCTGCTTCATCTGAAGAACTATTTTTAGATAGCTCCATCAAATTTTTAGCATGTTCTCTCCTTTTTGCTTGAGATGCCTTGTATTTGACCATAAGATCATCATAGGTTTGCTCAGACTGAGTGAGTCGATGTGTAAGTTCCCTTATAGAGTATTCCTCCATATCTCTTTCCAATTGGTTAAACTTATAGAAACGTAGGCTCTGATACCAATTGATGAATACTAAGAGGGGGGGGGTGACTTAGTATGCCAAAAATCTCTGCACTTAAACACTTTGCAAGACTAATAATAAACTAGTAAAACAGTTTAGCAGACAAACCGGTTAACACACATGCAAACCAAATAGCTAATAATGCATTCACCCACAGAAGCAAAAACACCATAACACAAGAGATTTTGATGTGGAAACTGTTAGGCCCAATATGGAAAGCTAATCTACTGAGAGGGGAGGGGTGAATCAATACTCCAAAACTTTTCTTCAATAATAACTTTACTGTTATGCATAAACTGAATAGTGCAGTAACATAATATAAAGCTAAAACAAATAGATAACAATCATACATGATTCACTCCATAACACATATATTTTGGTTATGCAAAAACTCTTGGTTAGAGAGAAAAACTATAGTGGGGATGGCACCCACAACTTCACTACTGCAATAATAAAGGTTGCTCGATTAGAGATACATGTTTAGCTATTTCTGATAGCTTACCTTGTTAGGAGTATCAAGATCTATTAGATCTACCTTGCTAAAGGATTTTACAACACTTAAACTAAATGTTGCACCTAGTTAGAGGCTTTACAATTTATAGACTTGATTAGAGTCTTTTACCTTGTTAAAGGTTTCTCTTACAACTTCAAAATATTACAATAAAATCATTACAAATATATGCAACTTTACATCTGAAATGTTATAGCAGATTCTATGTGCTCAGAATAAGATTACCTTGCTTATAGCATACCTCGGTAACCCATATAGTAACTCGGTAAACCCTTTTGTTTACTTTGTTCTTTGACTGTTCTCTGAAATCCTTCTTGGTGACCTCTATGTCTCTGTAACAGTCATAACACTTAGTGCTTTCACATGTCTTGCTTCATATATTTCTATATCTTCCTTTCTATCATGCTACATGTATATTTCCGATCTTAATCCATGTTGTATATAAATCTCTTATGTCGGTGATCCATTCATTGCTTCAATCTTACAAACATGTTTTATCGAATGAATAACCATGCAAAATATTTCATTGGTTAGATGACCTCAAAATCATACACAATCTTTAAGTGCAATTTTCAATGTGATAACGGTTAGATGTTCCTCGATCTTGTAACACATTTTCATATGTATGTCCAGGTTCAATGAATCTGGTAACACGTTTCACTTAGTGTATATCAACTCAGTGTGTCATCTTTGCTGCTCGGTAGACATGAAATGATACTTGGTAGACAGCTCAGTGTATACTACGCTCTGAGACTACTTTCTTCTATAACCGACTGGACTGTGCATACCGACTGAATATCTCGGTAGAGATAACCGACTAGAGTATAAAAAATAACTTTGAACATAAAACTAATGGCAACTTGATAAGTAGTAACAATCTCCCCTTTTGACATTAGTTGAGATGTCTGACAAAAACTACTTTCAAAGTTATAACTCAATAATCTATATACTTGCAAAATTTGACTGTACTGACAATATATAAAATAGTAAATGAAATAGTAAATCCAGATATACTCCCCTTATCGATATGTTGTACAAAACTCTGACTTTGCATGCTTGGTGATCTACTCTTGTTCTTTGCTTACTGTTCTGTTCACTGCTCTATTCACTACTCTTGGATACTCTGCTTACTCTGCTCGGTATACTCCCCCTGTATACTACACTCCTTTTACTTGATACTAAACTTTGATGCTTTGAATACTATATCACTTCCCCTTTTTGACAAACATCAAAACTTAGTTACCATTCAGTGGTGGCAACTGGTCAAAAATGGATTTGTACTTTGTCTGTGCTTTGGTGAGAGCGACAGAGAGTGCATCCTTTACACTATCCATTAAATAATTATGGGCTTGAATGTCAGCCAATAATGATATTAAGCCATCTAAAGTGCTTCCCTCTTGTGTAGTAGATAGGTATGTGGCTTGGTTGATCTGTTCTTGGATGGATGAAAGATGAGGAAGGAATAATGTCTGAAGTGTCATTATGTCCATCCTGATCTTGTGTTCTTCATTTCTTAGGTCCAATTGTTGAGCCATGAGCTATTGTAGCTTTGTATAGAAATTCTGAACTGAATTCGGCTCTGTGGTCAACTTATTTGAGAGATCGGTGATCTCTTTCTATCTTGCTTTCATTTTATTTTTGATGTCTTTAATGAATAAAGAAAATGTATAGAGTTTCTGAAATAAATAATGAATGTGCTTGAGTTGAGGAGTCAACTCAGTAATAAATTTGACAAGTTTAACTTTGCCAATAGCTATAGCTTTCTGTACCTCTTCTATCATTTTTGCAGTGAGATCTTTGTCTTTTAGATTGCTCAAATATTTCGATGCATCTACTCCAGTTGTCTCTATCTTTGTTAGGAGTTCATCTAGTTGAATGTGGATGGCTACATCTATTGACACTGTAGCTTCAGGTAGCATATCTATTAAGAGTTCTTTCACCTTCTAAAGTACTTTATTTTTCTTTTGAATCACCATTTGCTTCTCTTGTCTGACCTTTGCTTTGCATAGTTCATCGAAATCAATGAGTGCTTGCCCCTTTAATTTGGATATGTCAACATTGGGCAACACTATTGGTTTTGACAAATCAACTTTAAAACTATGCTTTTTCATCTTCTTTTCTTTACCTTTCACCAATTGAACTAAGACAATGGCTTGTGAGGCTTGATGACCCTCAGTAGGTTGCTCAGTAGAGGCAACACTTTGGTCAGTTTCTTTAGCCTTTGTAGTGTCCTTTGGTGTCTCGGTACTTGGTGTCTCAGTTGCAACATTTTTTTAGTGCTAGAAGGTGCTTGAGACGTCTGGTCTTGAGTAGTACCTTCTCCTTCTATAGACTTGTGACCTTCGGTGCCTTTATCTATATCCTGAGGGGTTGCGGTTGAGACAGTTTGATTGATCAGTGGATAAGGCTGAACTTGTTCCAAGACTGATTCATTGGATACAAGTTTTGCATATGCATTTCCTTCTATCATTTCCTATTCCGGTGCCTCTGTATCCATGATATCTTCATCTATTTGAATGGTGTCAACAAGGTCTTGCTTGGTAAAATCAGGATCTTGCTTGGTGACATCAACAATTTCAACTGTAGCTTGCTCACCAGCATCCTTGATTTTAAAGATTTCCTGCCACTTTGCTTTTGTCTCATTTTCTACTTCAATATACAGCCCATTCATCAGTTTTAAGGCTCTTTGTTTGACGAGAAACTTTGAGTTGTAGGTTGTCAAATGTTCCTTTATTTCAATTACTGACATGTCATGAAAGAGATGTACCAGACTTCTTTCTCTGATTTGTTTCTCTGAGTCCATTGCATACTTCCACCTATTGTCAATATGTAAATATAATTCATTTGGAAGTGACTTAGATAGTTCTAATGGAGCCAACCAAAATTTTAGAAGTGTGTAGATGACAGCTTTTTCAATTTGTCTCTTTTCATCATTATTTCTGGTTTCATACTTGACATATCTGAATCCTCCAAATCCACCATATTCTTTCAGATTAGCACAGAAATTTTCAACACTATGTACATTTACCTTTTTGCTCTTGACAATCTAAAATTTGCTTGCATCCTCAGATTCAGTGTCACTAGACTCTTTTTCCAAAATGAGTCTCCGAGTAGTTTTCTTGTAAGTTTTTGTTACCTTAGGAATAGTAACACTCTTTGCTTTCTTACTCGGTGAAGCTACAGATGCTCTAGTGTTAGGTTGCTTTGCTGGTGGAGTCGGTGAGGCCTTCAATGTGTCATGTTTCTTTCTTTTCAACACTTTTCCCTTAGGCAATTCAGTGCTCAATGTTATAGCTACCTCTTGGGCTTCAGATTCCTCTTCGGTAATGGCTAAAGTAGCTTTGATAGGTGTGGAGGAAGAATCTTCTCCAAATTTCTCTGATAATGCCTTTATCATCTTTGTTGCCTTTCTTGTAGCTTTGGGTACTACAATGCTCATCTTTACTTTTTCCTTCACTTCTTCATAGGTTCCATACCTCAACTCGGTAGCATGTCTTGGCAATGTGAGAAATACATCAATTTTCTATTGTGTGATGTCAAAATCAATCTTGTATCCCATAGATGACAAAGATTGAGTTCTCAGTTCCACAACATTCACATAACAGTAATCAGTTATCTACTTCAAAACATGTCATTTTTGTATTTCTCCACTAGCTGGGGTGGAATCCAGTACCTGTTATGCATTTTCTCTTGGAACTTACTAAAGTAATCATCCATAATATCATTGAAATTATCACCTAACTTCTTAGTGAAGTCATTATTTTGATGGGTGATTGGTCGGTGTAGTTCCCAAACAACTTTACCGACTGATGGAAAGAATTTTTCAAAATAGAAAAACATGCATACAAGTAGTGATCCAAAATTTAGTGTATTAGCCGAGTTGTTCTTCTTCGGCTTCTTGATGGTGTTCAGATTCTCAAACAGGTTTTTCAGCAACACCTCACAAAGATCAATTTTCATTCCCTTTTTCACAATTTTGTATGCTAGGTCTACTGCTGCACATGGTACATTGTTTTCCCTTGCCAATTGGAAGAAATAGTAACCTATTACTCTAAAGGAAAATTTTAGTTCTACATTAGTGACATTGTTCAATTTCAATCCTCTACAATTTGATTCCACTTCAGTTAAATTGATCAATTCCTTTTGTGATATCATCTTTTGAGCTTGGGCATGATCATAAATAGGGTAATCGGTAATCAGATGAATGATTTCCTTGGTAATATTAAATGGTTGCTCTTCTAACCACATGAAATCATCATGAACTCTACTCAAAACAAACTTGACCCACTGGGGTTTGAACACACAGGAATAGGTTAGGGCTTCAGTTAATCCCTTGATCTTAATGTGCTCATACTTGCTATTCAATTTACCATCTGTGCACAATTCATCATATGTTTCTTTGATTTCAACATGACCTAGTTCTTCAACATGACATTTGGTGAAGAATCTCACATCCTTGACTAATAACACTCTATCTAGGATGAGTGAAAATGTGGTTTTGTCATCTGGTTTAGATGCAACTTTAGGAGTCAAAGAGTATTTTAGTGAGGGCTTTTCAACATTCTTAACAATGATGGGATCTTGGATCTTAGGTGCCATTTGTAGATTTCAGATAAAAACTAACAAAAGATCCTTAGGGTTTTAGGATTTTCAAACGGCAGACGCTTCACACTTAGCAGATAATAGCAACTTGATAAGATCAGTAAACCAGCTTAACAATGTGTTGAGATTGATGTAAATACCTTGAATTTTCTTTGTAGGAGGTTTGATCGCCTTGGATTTGCTTTGCTCTGCTCTCTCAAAAATTTGGTAAGTAAAAATGATCGTGAAAATGCTTTAAGTACACAGAATACCATATCAGGCTGTGTGCGGGTTAGGTCAAAAACATTAAATGCACTCGGTTCCACTAAAATTTCTTCTTTTTCTTTTTTTCTTTAACCGAGTAACCAAACTTCCTTCATTTACCGACTTGACAGGTTTCCTATAAAGTGCTCCAAAAAACTTTGATATAATTTCAAACTTACTAATACATCTATAACTATGCAGATTTTCAATTAAGTACATAATAAAATAGGAACTGTTAAGATTTAACCTTGAGAGAATGTAGTCCCTTCATACCTTTACTAATTAATTTGGAATAGGAGCACCTAACTCGGTAGGTAAGGTGCTTTCATCAATTGACACAATTTCCTTCTTTTGCCAAATCATCTTTAATTTTTCTTTTATTTCCTCAGTGTCTTTTCTAGGTTGATCTCTGCAATCTCCAGCCAAGTGTCCAACTTTGTGACAATGAAAACATGCCATACTAAGATTTCTCCATGATCTTCGGTTGTTCATCCCAAACCTTATAAAGCAGTTGGCACTTATATGTCCATATCTTCCACAAAATTCACACCATATCCTTGTATTGTAATCCCATGGTACTAAAGAATACTATTGGTAAGGATCTGTGTGAGTTCGGTAACCTCTAGCATTTGCTCGGTGTGCAAACCACATATAGTTCTTTTGCTTAAACCAAAACTTCTCAGTACTGTGTCCATATCTATTGTAGTTTTTACAAAACCCTTTGAATTTTGCCTTCTGATAATTGTTAACAGACTTTGTCCTACATTGATTAGATGTGTGACCATATTTATTGCAATTGTAACAATAACCATTGGACTTAGTGACATTCAGTTGCTTACCTTTTCTGATTTGGTAAATGTTGGCAGTGTGACCTTGATTTCCACAGTAGTTGCAAATAGGCTTCTTTATTTTGACGTTCTTCTTGATTCCAACTTGCTTTGATGATTCTCCTCTCTCGGTACTATGAATTCCCTTCTCGGTAGAGTCTTTTCCTTTGTAACTGAGTCCTGCATCTTTGTTGGGTCGTCTTGTATTTAGTTGCTCATCCAACATCTTTGATGCTTCATAACTCTTCTTCAGTGTTTCTTTGGATTTCTTCTTTGTTTTAAGTTCATCGGTCAACCTTGATACTTCAAGTTTCAATGCTTGATTCTCATCATTTTTCAGATTTGCTTCATGATGTGCATAACCTAGTTGATCTGACAGGTTTTGTTGAATTCCAGTCATCCTTGTGAATTCATCATTCTTATCAGATACTAAGACTTCAAGTTGTTGTTTCTCTCTTTCTAGATTTCTTACCTTATCTTCGGTTGTTCTCAATGCATCAAGATTTTCAGTCATCTATGTGCTGAAATGTTCATGTTCTCTTTTCATTGCTTTTAGTTGATCAGCTAGTGCTTTGTTCTTTTCTTTCAATAATCCAATCATTTCTTCGGTCTCTTTAGATATACTATTCTTAGATGATGTCTCAATTTGTTCCACTAACTCTTAAGAGTCCTACAAATCATCAGATAATCTTCTTCTCACTTTCAAAGATTTTTGCATTTGCCTTTGCATGTCTGCAATCACTTGATTTGCATGATCCAACTCTTCTTGCCGATACACAATCCTCCGAGATTGTTTATAGCCTTTCATTGATAACATCTTTCTCTTTAGGTAGTCAAACCCTTTTCAAGATTGAAGCTCTGATACCAATTGTTAGTTCCAATATGGAAAGCTAATGTATTGAGAGGGGAGGGGTCAATCAGTACTCCAAAACTTTTCTTCAATAATAACTTTACTGTTATGCATAAACTGGATAGTGCAGTAACATAATATAAAGCTAAAACAAATAGATAACAATAATACATGATTCACTCCATAACACATATATTTTGGTTATGCGGAAACTCTTGGTTAGAGAGAAAAACTATGGTGGGGATGGCACCCACAACTTCACTACTACAATAATAAAGGTTGCTCGGTTAGAGTTACATGTTTAGCTATTTCTGATAGCTTACCCTGTTAGGAGTATCAATATTTGTTAGATCTACCTTGCTAAAGGATTTTACAACACTTAAACTAAATGTTGCACCTGGTTAGAGGCTTTACAATTTATAGACTTGATTAGAGTCTTCTACCCTATTAAAGGTTTCTCTTACAACTTCAAAATATTACAATAAAATCATTACAAATATATGCAACTTTACATCTGAAATGTTATAGCAGATTCTATGTGCTTAGAATAAGATTACCTTGCTTATAGCATACCTCGGTAAACCATATAGTAACTCGGTAAACCCTTCTGTTTACTCTATTCTTTGACTATTCTTTGAAATCCTTCTTAGTGACCTCTGTGTCTCTATAACAGTCATAACACTTAGTGCTTTCACATGTCTTGCTTCATATATTTCTATATCTTCCTTTCTATCATGCTACATGTATATTTTTGATCTTAATCCATGTTGTATATATAGATCTCTTATGTCAGTGATCCATTCATTACTTCAATCTTACAAACATGTTTTATCGAATGAATAAGCATGCAAAATATTTCATTGGTTAGATGACCTCAAAATCATACACAATCTTTAAGTGCAATTTCCAATGTGATAACGGTTAGATGTTCCTCGATCTTGTAACACATTTTCATATGTATGTCCAGGTTCAATGAATCTGGTAACATGTTTCACTTGGTGTGTCATCTTTGCTACTCGGTAGACATGAAATGATACTCAGTAGATAGCTCGGTGTATACTACACTCTGAGACTACTTTCTTCTATAACCGACTAGACTGTGCATACTGACTAAATATCTCAGTAGAGATAACTGACTAGAGTATATGAAATAACTTTGACTATAAAACTAATGGAAACTTGATAAGTAGTAATAGAAACCCAAATGGGAAAAACCATGATGAGATGGAACTCACAAGTAACTATCTGTAGAATAGGAACCAGACCGGTTAAGGTCTTACAATGTTCTTTACCAGAACAAAACCTGTTAGGAATCTCAATCTTTGTTAGGAGATAAGTCCGATTAAAGACTACCTTGCTAGAGGATTTTAGAACCACAGATGTGAACCACCTTGTTAGAGGATTTACAAAAGGATTTTGGGCCTACCTGATTAAGGGTTACAAACTTGTCAAAGATGTGAGTAATCAACAAGTGTTTGATCTAGCTAGTAGCACAGATTGCTTGGTTAGATCCTTGATAGCTCATTCCTAATGCTCTCCAGCATTACTTTAGTCTTCTACACATTCATATTCTCTCCAACTCCTCAACCACCTTAAACCCTAGCAACAACATAAACTTTTTCTACAACCACATCAACAACCTAAAACCCTAGACATGATGTCGTTATAAAGGAATCTGATTTCATGTCGGTCCAATAGGATTACATAACAATTTCTTAGGTTCAATGAACCTGGACATACTTGGTACCATGACACAAAAAGCACCATTTAGGTGTCGGCACCATCAAACAATCGGTGGATGGTAACTCATCACAAAATGTTGGTTGGTAACTCATCACAGAGTATTACCAGTTCATATAAATGCCGGTTGCCGGTTTGACAAAAATGAAGACTGGTAAAAATGTGTTATGACGCTTTAATCCCTCGTACCACTTGGGATCCATGAACCACTTGGGGTCAACATGCCACTTCAGACTGGGAAACACTTTCTGCAAAACACCAATAGTCTAAAGACTATAATACAACATACCGGTTGGAACAAATACCGGTTGTGATCTAACTCATACATATAAAGGGGATCTCAATGCAAGTGTGTGTCCATCAATGACAATCACAACATAAACATAAAAAATTGCCAACAATCCCATACTTCTTTGGGATTCTCTTTATCCTGAACATCAATAAACTCAATGTCAGATAAACTATTGATTTGGGCTTCCATGACTTTCCCATTCTCCCAAATCTCTCTCTTTTGATCATCGGTGAGAGTACTGGTAGGGATAACATAAGCATTCTCAACATAGCTCTAGCGTTGAGCACCCATGCTTCTGATGTATATCTTCATTCTGTCCTTCCATATTTTAAATTTGTCTCTGTTGAACTTTGGACCTTCCCTCTTCATCATTAGACTAGGATCTTAACCACAAGTGGTTAAGCTTACAACACAAAAGACCTGGAGGATGCTCTGATACCAATTGATGAATCAATGATGAATAGTTAGTACCAAACTGGTATTGAGAGGGGGGGTTAATCGGTACTAAGAAAAACACTTTCCTTCAACCGGTTTGACTGAAAACACTTTACTTGACTGGCAAGCAATAACACCGGTCTAAACCAGATTACTACTGGTTAAACACACTCAGAATGTCAAAGACATAAACTGGTAACTCTTAGCTTTCCACACAATCTATCTTATTTCCACTTTACTCATATGCATACACTAGTAATACATCAACAGAAATGTAAAGACTTACTGGTTCAACATGCTTTACCGATGATAGAGAATAACAAAGCATCACATGAAAAGAATCACACATAACACACATATTTTTCATGTGGAAACCCAGCTGAGAAAAACCACGGTGGGGATGAATACCCACAAGCTGTTCTTTGAACCCTTTTCAAGTCTGCTCTATTACGAGCCTAGTCTGGTTAAAGACTTTACAATAGGTTCTATTAGGAACTGATCTTGCTAGGGATCACCTGGTTAAGGGATGGCTAAAATACCCGGTTAAAGGTTAAACCCTATTAAAGGTTACCTTGTTAGAGGATTTTAAGAAATCAATGATTTTGAGTCACCCTGTTAAAGGATTTACAACAAGTCGGTTAAAGCTACCCTGTTAAGGGATTTTCCAACTGTTGAAGTGGTTAGAGGTCAATAGGTATTACAATGATCTAGTAACAACACTTCAATGCCAATGTAGATCTACTTTAGTTCCTTCCTTCTGCAATCAGACTCTATAGATATCTATTCTCTTATCTAGTTTGGCAAGAATCACGTATCTCTGCACTTAGATACACACAACATTTTCCAACAACCTCAACATGAAAAACAACATCGACCTTATAGGAAAGATAGGTCGGTAGCATAAACCCTAAACCCTAATCATTTAGGTTAAGAAATTCAATCAGTTCAATCCTAACCATTGAACATATTGCATTGATCACAATAGTCTTGAACAGATCTCAAGACATTCTCCATCATTCATTCTTCACCACTTTTTGGAGACTGATAACCCATCATGCATTCTCCACCATTTATAGAGACTTCGCACATTCCAGAGGTAGATAGGATCAATCTCCTTCATGCAAGATCCTTCACGCGCACAAGGCTAACGTGGCAACACAATCTATTCTTCATTACAATGCTAACTCATCACACAATGTCATCAGTTGAATCACACAGGCATAGAACACTTCAACTAGAAACCTTGAAGCTAAGACTACCAACTGGTAGTCATACCATATGAAACCTTGATACAAAACATTCCATATACCGGTTCACAACATCATACCGGTTCTCTTGAAAGTTGCTTACTTCAATATACCGGTTCATTCTTCAGCATATTGACATCAATGAGAACATACAATATCATCATGTCATCATACTCTGCACATATGCGAACAAAAGTGATATCCTCTGTAGATGTATTTTTCTCTCCACTACTCCCCTTTTGACATCAATGACAAAGGATGTCATCAAAAGAGTACAAAAATTTCACCTCAAAGTTTGTAACCGGTTGGTTACAATCTGAAAAATATCTGCCAAAATTAAATTTAGACTCTACATAAACCTTTTACTATCATTCAAAGTTGCCTCAGTCTGTTTGATCATGCCGGTGAGATAATGCATGTGTTCTTCCGGTGATCGCTCTCCTTGAACTAATGCCTTAGATATTTCAATTCTCTGAGTAATAAGATTATCCAACTTAGGACCAATTTTATCTTTAAGCTCCTGGGCATTTGACCTTATTCTTGCCTTCTCTTTCTCAAGTTTCTCTAACTTCTCTTTAAAACTTGCCATTTCCTGCTCAAAAACTAATATATGTCTGCATGAACCAATTATATTATCTGCTATGTCATCAATTTCTTTCTTTTTTTTTCTTATCTCCTCATCTATGTCCACTGTCAAAAGGTGAGGTTTGCATGTTTCCCTATATAGCTCCTTGTACTCCAAAATTGTAGAGTCAAGTATTGGTAATAATGTATTTACATGATCTGTACATTTATTGATAGTGTCTTCAAAGAATGTGTTTTTCTCTTTTTCAACTCTCTCCTTAATTATGTCCTCATTCACCTTATCACTAGTTATTACATTATCAACAATAAATTTGGACAATGTGTCCAATTTACCTAAAGAATCCTTAATGTGATCTATGTTGCAATTTGGTGCAATCAACTTAAGAATGGGTAGTATGTTATCAATTTCCTTAAAGGCCAATGCATTGCAATCCGTTATCTTTTTAATTGAATCCAAAAGTACTTCTATAACATTGGTAGGTCTGAATTCACCTATAGATGTGCTGGATGTCTGACCAATCATTTTTATTACCTCTTTGGTTCCATCAGATGTGTCCATTTTGCTTGCATTTTCTTCTGGTGGATTAGTCTATGTTTGCATCTCAACCTTTAAAGGTTTCTTAGACTATTGCAATGTTTCTGTGATTGTTGGTTTCTCTGTCTCTGTGTGCACCTCTACCTTAGTTTGTTTCTCTGCTAGTTTCTCTATCTCCAGTGGCCCTGTGCTAGTACCTTTATCTTCAGTAGGTTTTTCAGTGAATGTCGGTTGCTCTATTTGTGTTGATGTCTTACTTTCAATAGTTTGTATCGGTTCCTTTGCTATGTTTCTATTGTCAACATTGTCTGACTTAACCTTTGAATTATCCTTATCCACAACAATTTTTACCTCTTGAGTATCCACATTCATTGTAAAAAGTATCTTTGACTCAGGATTAGTATCATCATGTCTTATTCCTTCAGTGTCAGTAGCTGATGGATCTTCTAAGTGTATCGGTGTAGTATCCAAAGGTGGTGGTGGAAGATTGTCCATAAACTTAATGTTTGGAACTCCATCAATTTTTCCTTTACCCTTGTCCTTTTGGTAAATCGTAAATGTCTTCTTAGGCCTATTCATTTCCTCTTGTTTTTCTTTCTCCACAAAGAATATATCCCAATTATCCTCTATTTCATATGCAATTTCTTTCACTCTTATGAACATCAGGCTCATGTGCTAGTGTCCACTAGCAAATACTGATCAGTTAGCCTCATAAATAAGTTCATCTATTTCTTCCTTGGAGTTAACTGGGTGAACAGCCAAGAGTGCTTCAAATTTCAATTTATTATCCAATTCCATCACAGATAGCCTTTTAGCTTCTAGTTTCATGTAGAGATTTTGAATAAGAGTGTAGAATGCCAACACGGTAGGGGTCCTAGACGTGCTCGCATGGCACGTGAGGACTTTGTGCGGGATGAGCTGGATCCAAAAGGGGATTAGGAAGCTCCTCCCAAACAATCGGTTGACCCCAACCAAGACATTTTGGTTGCACTTCAGAACCTAATAGGAATAGTTTAGGATAGACTCCCAATAGTAGATCATCAAGCAGAGCACCAAAATTCTTAGAGTCATAGATCTGTAGCTAGGGAGTGGAGTAGAAGTCCACCTCCTAACCATATAGAGGCCTAGGATGAGCATGAGCATGATTCAGTCCATCTACCTTAAGTACCTCTAGTAGTGGCACCGATTATTTTTGAGAGAGCACCCCATGATCTCGAGGATCAAACCAAGGAGATTTTATGTCTTCAACCACCATCATTTGCAGGATCTACTGATGGGGTAGAGGTTGAGGCTTGGATTTTAAATCTAGAGAGGTGCTTCAGATTGCATCCCTATGAGAGCAATTTGAAGGCAGGGATTTCCATTCACCTTCTGAGAGGGATGGCTTCCACATGGTGGAGGCAAGAGGAGTACAAGAATGATTTAGCTATGGACATTGTTACTTGGGACATCTTTACAGAGAGATTCAAGGACAGATACCTATCAGAGCACTTTAAGTAGTGCAGGATTGATGAGTTTCATGACCTTCTATAGAAGGGTCTCTTAGTGTCCTAGTATGAGAGAAATTTATTCAAGCTCTTACCCTACGTTGACTACCCGAAGGATGAGAAGTTACTCACCAACTGGTTCATCAAAGGATTGAATGTCAGTATAGAAGGACCAGTTAGGATGGTAGCTCCAAGAAGCCTTTAGGTTGCCGTGGAGAAGGCCTTAATATCAAAGGAGATTCAGGGAAGACCACAGGACACACGGGATCGGCATCAGAATCAAAACCCTATACAATAGTCTTTTGGGTTTCAGAAACCCCACTGGAAGGGTAACCATGAGAATTTATCGGGGTCCTTTAAACCCCCTCATTCGCAATAGCTACAATAGAATCAGAGGCAAAGGCCTCCACATGGTCAGTAGGGCTTTAAGCCCAAACAATGGTAGTCATAAGGTCCTAGGCGAAATCAGTAATCACAGGTTCCATACACACCTCTGGCACAGACTCAGTAGTCCTCCAAGGGTGGTTTCTGTGGATCAAGTAGGTTAGGAGGATAGGGATACTCTAGGCCATAAGGTGTTTAGTTTCGGACATGTGGAGCTTGTTTCACTTGTGGGGCCATGGGACACATGGTGAGAGAGTGTCCATAGGGTCAGATGTCAGGTAGTCAGTAGATGGCAGGTTCAAAGCCTACAGTTGGGGACATGGGTAAGTCCCACAAAGTCTTCACAGCAGTTGACAACCACCAGGTAGAGCATCAGGCCACAGTCATAGAGGACGTATGTATGATCAAAGGTAGAAGTGTTTCTATCTTGTTTGATTCAAGAGCTACAGATTCTCTTATATTTCCATTGGTTGTGGAGCATTACGGGATAGTGGCATATAGGCAAGGTGTCAGTTGGGAAGTGGAGTTGGCTTCAGGAGCTAGAGTATCTGTTCAATCAATGGTTAGGGGCTTGTAGCGTCCTAAAATTGTGACACTTGCAATTTCAACTGCAGTTGGCTTCACGACACCAAAAACTGCATTTTTCAGCACCCTGGCCTGATCCTCCTTGCACCCTACTGTCCCGGGAGGTGGGACCATGGCACCCAGCACCCTGGTCCTTCAGGACTAGGGCACCCAGCGCCCTGGTCCCCCAGGACCATGGCGCCCAGTGCCCTGGTCCCTGGCCCTATTTTGGGCCCGGTCTCTTTTGGGCATCGGGTCTTTAAGTTTGCGATTCGGAAAATATTGTTTCCTGGTCGGCCTAAGGTCGGAAAAATCAGTCTTTTAACCCTAATTGACAAGTATATAAACTACTTTTCCTCTCCTAGAAAAGGAGGAGAAAAGAAAAGGAGGACATATGTGAGCAAGGTGCGAAAGCGATATTCAAACATTCAAGCATTCAAGTATTCCTTCAAGCAATTGAGCATTTTAAGTCTCCATTCAAGGTTAGGTGTTGCATTCAAGACAAGGATTCAACCATTGAAGAGGAGATCACATACAAAATACAACATACTACATACATTACACCTTCGCATGTAAGAATACAAACATTCTTACAACAAGGTATCAGTACTTGTTTACATTACAAACATTTACATTTACAGCATTCTCATTTCTCAGTTAATTCCAAAATCGGGGTTTGACCTAAAGGCAAACCCCTCATCCCTAACCCCCTAATCTTCCTCTCTTTTCTGTGTGTAGGTTGCAGGTACGCGGCTCTAATTGAAGATCTGGAATCCTTGTGCAGAGACGAACAGATCCACCTTCGTTTCGCGGATTTTTCAGAGGACCGTGTGCACGTCGGGCGCCATCGTCCTGTCAACTTTCGCTCAAATTTGCAGAACAACACCGTCTCGACATTTTACTGCTAATTCCAAGTCCGCAGCTTCATCCCATATCCCTATCTCTATTTATAAGCGAATCTTTCCTACTTTACATGCATTCCTAGTTCAATCATTTTATCTACATTTCTTTACAAAAGAGGGTAGCCTTGATGTCTTAACCCTTGAAACTCATATAGAATCCAATCTTACATTGTGTGGGATTGGATCTTGTGGGTTTCAACCCCTCTTTTGAATGTAAAGTCTCTCCTAAGTGAAAACCATCAACCCTAGTGACCTCCCTTCTCTCTCCTTGGAGTTGGGGAGGGGAGAACGACTAGGGTTCGATTTTTCCGCTTTACATTTTGGTGAACCCGACATGAACATCCTCATTCTAATTATTCATAGTTAGATCTAAAAATTTTGCTTTCATAATTACATTTTCCATGTTTGATATTTTGCAAATTTTAGAGGTTGATTGCATAAAAACCCTAAAATTTTCTTTTTAGTAATTAAGCTTGTGAAATGTTTAATTGTTAATGCTTGTTTTAGATCTACCCTTCTATTGCAAATTGTCAATTCATATTTGTGCTTTAATTCTGAGAATTAAGTGGTTAAGTGTCAAAACCCTAATTTTTAAAACCTTCTTGATTCAACCTTTGACTGATAATTTCACTGATCAAAACACTTCCAAATCGGCTGTAACTTTGGATTCCGCAATAAAATCACAATATCTCTCATCCCTGAAAATTTGGAAAAAAGTTGCGAGGACCGTGTGCACCCCGAGCGCCATCGTCCTCGACATTTTTTCTAAAATTTCAGGAGCTAGATCTTACTGTATTTTTCTGCTAAAATCCAGAATTTTGGCTGATTTTATCAATTCTAACACTTTCAAAATTAAAGTCAAAGTTGGTCTAGCGATTGCTTGGATTAACGCTTCTAATCATTCAAAAATTGTTGAAATTGAAATTCATATCAAAATTGTGTTTCTTACAGTCTTGAATCTGAAAAGTGTGTGGGCATTCATTCAAAATTTCAGTGCTTTATTCAAATTTTTGCAGTTTGTGACTTTTGAAATTAAGTGTTTAATTGCAACAACCTTGATTTCCACTTTCAAATTTGAATTTTGCATGAAATTGAGCCAACTTTTAAATTTCAAAGCCTGCATTGCTTTCAGTATTCCCTCTAAAACCATAAAATTCAAAATTTCAGTTTCCCCCTCTTTTTCAAAATTCAAATTTTGCATTTTTCAACAAATTTGGTAGGGTTCAATTTTGAGATTGCAACTTTAATTTGGCCTATCTACAGATCGTAAAATCACTCAATTTTTTCAGATTGGCTTTAAAATCATCATAACTTTCATCCCTGAAAATTTTGAAAAAAGTTGCCAGGACCGTGTGCACTCCGTTCGCCACGGTCCCAGACATTTTTTCCGAAATTTCGGGAGATTGTCCTGATTGTATTTAACAGCTTAAATCTAGGAGATTGGCTGATTTTATTGAAATTTGCTACCTATAAAATTCAAAATCTTCTCTCTCTCTTTAGTGCATGAGTTTTACAACAATAAGCCCTACTTACACTATTCCCGTTAGACGAAGCCTTAGAATTAAGTCTTTCCAAGGTGTAATTACTGAGGAGATGGAACCTAATTTGAATGGCCTATTTAATGAGGACATGGGTAATTCCTCTAATCCTCTTAATGATGAAGAAGCTCTCCATGAGGTTTTTGTAGAACAACTTTCGAAATTGGATAACCAATTTGATGATTTTCGACAATGGATGTCTCAAGAATACCCTGATAGTGAAGCTCTTTCCTTAATTGAGGGTCTAAAACGTATGGTTCAAAGTGATAAGAATGGAATTGATATTTTGTGTGGTATTGCACACATTGTGGATTCAAATGTGATGTCAATGAAAAGTTGTGCCGAAACCTTAGGTTATACACAACCTCCTACTCAAGTTAATCATTCTATTCCTTTGACGACTCCTATTGCTAGTATACCTACTTTTACATCAAACATAATGACTACTTCAATACAAGACATTCCTCCTATGATCACCAGTCATGGGGGCAATCCCTCTTCTTCAATCAACCCTCTGCCTTCATTCAATCCAACTTCTTCATTCATTCCTTCAATGAGTGTTCCTATTATATCTCCACAAATGAACATGACGCAAGGGGGCAATTCATTTAACCCTTCCATTCCTCCTTGTAGTGTTCCTCCTTTCCAATCATCTCCTATGACTAACTATCATAGTGTCCCACCACCTTACTCTCTACCTTCTTTCAATAACATCACACCTCCATCACAATCTAACACGTCTAATATGAACTCTTCAACTGAAGCGACCATTAACAATCTTGCACAAACTGTCTCTTCTTTACAGCAACAAATTGCCTCTATGAATCAATCTAAGTTTAGTGTGCCCACATTTGATGTTGCGAGGCCACTTTCTCTTGACATTGTTTGAGCTATCCCCCCTAAACATGTTGAAATTCTACATTTGGAGCTTTATAATGGTAAGGGTGATCCTCTAACACATGTTAAGACTTTTCAAACAATATGTACCGATTTTGCTTATGACCAAAGGTTGCTTGCAAAACTGTTTACTAGAACATTAAGAGATAAAGCCCTACAATGGTATTTCTCGTTGCCTTCTTATTCTATTTCTTCTTTCAAACAACTTGCAAATGCTTTTATTCAACAATTTCAAAACAATATAAGTCCTAAAGTTACTTTGATTGATTTAATGCATTGTAAACAAGGTGTTAAAGAAAAAGTGACTGATTTCATTGGTAGATATAAGCATTTGTATGCTCAAATTTCCTTTCCAGTACCTGACAATGATATTCAAAGAATCTTTATTTCTAATTTACAAAAAGATATTAGAGAAAAACTTCTGTTTTCTGAGTTTACTTCTTTCCAGCAGTTGTGCACAACTCTTCACAATTATCAACTGACTGTGAGTCAAATGGAACAAGCAAATCCTATGGCTTCGAGTGATAAGGGTGATAGTAGTCAAGAACCATTTGGGAAGTTTAAACCGAATAGAGAGTCCATTAAATTCAATGAAAACATCATCAACAACAATGTGAATGCGGCATCAGGTGTGCCTCCTATTTCTAAGTTTTTCAAGAAAGAAAGAAAGTTTACTCCTTTGAATGAATCATTGCATAGTATTATGAATAAGTTATTGGAACAAAATGTGCTTACTCTCCCTCCTATAAGGCAAATAGATCCTGCAAAGATTAATTCACCCTATTTTGATAACAAATCTTTTTGTCAATTTCATCGTCAACCTGGGCATGATACTAAAAAATGTTTTGCTTTAAAGGGTAAAATTCAAGATTTGATTGATAATAATACTATCTATGTTTCTGGTGTGAATGATAAAGGCAACACATCTGTAGCTCCTCCTAACCAAAATCTTTAGATTTTTACTGATCCATTGCCTTCTCATACCTCTAATGTGATTGATACTACTGATTCCTCTGTCTCACCTGATGATCTCGTGTCTATGACTCCGAATGTGATTAACTTTGTGGAACAACAAAAAATCCCTAAAGAACCTTCCATCACATTTGATTCCAGTGAAACTATCAGGGCACTTGATGGTCCTTTATATATAGTTGCAAAAGTTAAGAATACACCTTGCCGTGGAGTGCTTATTGATCCTTCTTGCATGGTTAATGTTATTACTAAAGAATTTCTTTTTACTTTGCAATTGAATCAAGTGATCTATGATGAAACAAATGTGGTTGTGAAATTATTTGATGCATTTTCTTCTCCTGCAATTGGTTCTATTACATTACCTATTGAAGTTCATAACAAATCCCTTGATGTGGACTTTGCTATTATTCCATCATCCGAACAATTTCGTGTGAAGCTAGGTTATCCTTGGCTATCTTCCATGAAAGCTATTGCTTCTCCTATTCACAAGTGCTTGAAATTTCCCTATAATGGTGAAGTTGTTACTATCAATCATAGTCTCTTTAAACCTGCTGAAAGAACTTCTAGCGTTCCTATTGATTACTTTTGGCCTAAACAATTCCAATCTCTTCCTCCACGAAGTGATCATCTTTTTAAATCTTATCAAAAGTGGAAAAAAGATATGATCCTATCTCTAAGTGAACCTAGAACACCCAAACTTGATATTCCTATCATTCTTGAGAAGGAAGTTCTTCCTTTGAAAGATAAAACTAATGTCTTTCCTCAAGAAGATTCCCAAACCATCCCTATGAATGTGACTATGCCTATATCTAATAAACTTTCTAAAAGTAGACCTATACCTCCTCGTCATGATGGGCTTGGTCTCCTTCCTAAACCAAATATTCCTCCTTTATACGGAGCAGTTCCTCCTCCTTCCTCTTATGGAGAGAAGAGACCTTCCTCTTCTCCTATTATTCAACCTAAGAGACCACAACCTAAACATCCAAGTGATAAGGATGAGAACATTCCTCCTCCTCAATCTCCTCAACTTCCTACTAAGACTAGATGAAATCGTTCTGCACGTGAACGCCAACGAAAGCGTCATCTTAGAGCTCAGGCAGCTACTTCTCAAACTTTGCAATCCCCAAAAACACCTTCAGCCAGTATTATTCCATTTTCTCCTCAGCCGAAGATTGAGCCGAAATCTCCTAAACATAAGATGCATGATGGTCTTGATCCTGTGCGAGTTAAAGATCCTATTTTTATAAATCTTGATGATGATATAGATGAAAATGTTATTCATGATGAAAATGTTATTTCTTTTCATTCTGATAGCGAATATGAATATGTTGATGTTGATAACCATTTATCTAACGAATTTTCTAAAGCACTTATCCTAGCTCCGAGACAAGAACAACGTGGCTCGGAACATGAACATAGCCCTTGTTTGGATCTTGTGATAGCTCCATCTGTTGTGTTGGATGTTCCTCCTCTAGCATGTTCCCTACCTTCTCGAAATATTGATCAGCAAGATCGGGGGGTAGATGACGTGCTAGACTAGTTTCATTAGCATAGTAGACTCTCTCCTCCTCTCTTGATCTCTTTTGTTACTTCTTCTGTGTGTTACTCTCATTCTTCTATTTGTTGTCCTTAGTGTTGTTTACTTGAGGACGATGCAAAGCATTGAGATCTCTTTTGGTCTCTCTCATGTTGACTCAAAAGACACATGTGTTCCCTTCTTCTAGGTGACCTTCCTTGATTGGGGAATGAAGAACAATTATGCATACATACATATGATACACATGAATTATCATACAACATACTAACCCCGAGGAAAGCGAAGTCACCTCGTGCTTTGTGTTTTGTGTCTATTATCCTTGGGCTTATCTCACACTTGGGGGCTAAATCCTTGTGATAATGTGCTCCTTTCCCTTCTCATTTCTTATATGTATCACTACCTTAAAGCAATCACCCCCGGTGAGGCGTGTGCGATCGCTTTAACATAGGGGGGCATACACCCCATTCATATCTTTTCAAGATACTTGAAAATTTCTTGACAAATTTAGCTTTGCCTTGAAAATTTTTGATATCTTTCTTGCATGAATCATAGTGAGGGAACCTTACTACTTATAGTCATGGTTCTCCCTCGTGATCTTCCCTTTTACTTTGTCAATCGAAGTCGTAAGATCCTTAGTCCACTGGGGGCTTGGTGTATCTTGCCTCCTTGACGTGGTGAAAGTTTTTCAATGATGTTTCCTTGTACTTTACCAGAAGTATTGGCATACGCTTATACTCCCGCTAAAGTGGGGGCTAAATGTAGCGTCCTAAAATTGTGACACTTGCAATTTTGACTGCATTTGGGTCTTCACGATGGCGATGCAACACAGAACCTGAATGGAGACCCCGAAACTTGTTCACGACACCAAAAATTGCATTTTTCAGCACCCTGGCCTGATCCTCCTTGCAACCTGCTATCCTGGGAGGTGGGACCATGGCGCCCAGCGCCCTGGTCCCTGGCCCTATTTTGGGCCCGGTCTCTTTTGGGCATCGGGTCTTTAAGTTTGCAATTTGGAAAATATTGTTTCCTGGTTGGCCTAAGGTTGGAAAAATTAGTCTTTTAACCCTAATTGACAAGTATATAAACTACTTTTCCTCTCCTAGAAAAGGAGGAGAAAAGAAAAGGAGGACATATGTGAGCAAGGCGCGAAAGCAATATTCAAACATTCAAGCATTCAAGTATTCCTTCAAGCAATTGAGCATTTTAAGTCTCCATTCAAGGCTAGGTGTTGCATTCAAGACAAGGATTCAACCATTGAAGAGGAGATCACATACAACATACAACATACTACATACATTACACCTTCGCATGTAAGAATACAAACATTCTTACAACAAGGTATCAGTACTTGTTTACATTACAAACATTTACATTTACAGCATTCTCATTTCTTGGTTAATTCCAAAACTAGGGTTTGACTTAAAGGCAAACCCCTCATCCCTAACCCCCCAATCATCCTCTCTTTTCTATGTGTAGGTTGTAGGTACACGGCTATAATTGAAGATCTAGAATCCTTGTGCAGAGACGAACAGATCCACCTTCATTTTGCGGATTTTTCGGAGGACCGTGTGCACGTCGGGTGCCATCGTCCTGTCAACTTTCACTCAAATTTGCAGAACAGCACCGTCTCGACATTTTACTACTAATTCCAGGTCCGCAGCTTCATCCCATATCCCTATCTCTGTTTATAAGCGAATCTTTCCTACTTTACATGCATTCCTAGTTCAATCATTTTATCTACATTTCTTTACAAAAGATGGTATCCTTGATGTCTTAACCCTTGAAACTCATTTAGAATCCAATCTTACATTGCGTGGGATTGGATCTTGTGGGTTTCAACCCCTCTTTTGAATGTAAAGTCTCTCCTAAGTGAAAACCATCAACCCTAGTGACCTCCCTTCTCTCTCCTTGGAGTTGGGGAGGGGAGAACGACTAGGGTTCGATTTTTCCGCTTTACAGGGCTATCAAATTCAGATTGGGAGTACAACCACCTTAGTAGACATTCAAGTCACACCTCTAGGATCTTATGGAATTGTTCTTGGCATGGATTGTTGCCAATAAAAGATCAAGTGTGCGGACGATCAGGGTACCTCCATACTAATTTCAAGGATTCAGAGGCCCATATCACTTCGTATGATTTCCGCTATGCAGCTTAAGTGGAGCATGCAAAAGGGATACCAGTTATTTGCCATCACCATCAGTGATAGAGAGGAAGAGAATGAGAAGGAGCCTTCCCTAGATGATCATCCTATCCTTGAGGCATTTGTAGATGTGTTTCCTTCCAACCTACCTAGTATACCACCTAGCAGAGAGATTGATTTTCACATAGATCTTGTACTAGGAGCTGAGTCAGTTTCAAGAGCACCATATAGGATGACCACTAATGAGCTTAATAAGCTCAAGATGTATCTTGAGGAACTCTTAGAGAAGGGCCACATTCATCCTAGTGTCTCCCCTTGGGGCGCATCAGTCATCTTTGTGAAGAAGAAGGACGGATCCCTTTGGTTATGTATGGATTATAAATAGTTGAACAAAATGACCATCAAGAACCAATATCCCTTTCTTAGGATTGACAACTTATTTGATCAACTTCAAGGTGCCAAAGTATTTTCTAAGATAGATCTGAAGTCAAGGTACCATTAGTAGAGGATTATAGAGAGCGATTTCCACAAGACCTCTGTTTTGTACCAGGTATGGCCACTATGAGTTCATCGTGGTCCCATTTGGTCTTACAAATGCTCCAGCTATATTCATGAGTCTCATGAATGGGGTGTTCCACACTTTCCTTGACCGATTTGTGATTGTGTTCCTCAATGACATATTGATATATTCTCGGAATGAGAAGGAGCACGGGGAGCACTTGAGACAGGTATTGCAGTGCTTGAGAGACAATCAATTGTATGGCAGTCTGTCAAAGTGTGCATTCTTTAGATCAAAGGTCAGATATCTAGGACATGTTATATCCAGTGATAGGATCTCAATTGACCCATCGAAGATCAAAGTTATTATGGATTGGCCATCACCAACTAGTGTGATAGAAGTCAGGAGTTTCATGGGTCTAGCAGGGTACTACAGACACTTCATTGAGGGGTTCTCTAGGGTTGCACATCCTATTACATCCCTTCAATGAAAGGGAAAGAAATTCGAGTGGACAGAAAGGTGTGAGAGGGCCTTTTAGGATCTCAAAAGGGCACTCACTAGTGCACCTATTCTTGTTGTGCCAAACCCCTTGGCTGATTTTATGGTATGCACAGATGCTTCCTTGGATGGTTTAGGAGTAGTCCTAATGCAGGAGGGTCGAGGTATAGCATATGAGTCTAGGAAACTCAAGACTTGCAAGCTTAACTAACCTACTCATGACCTTGACCTTGCAGCAGTGGTGCACACTCTTGTGAGATGGAGACATTATTTTTTGGGTTATCATTTCAAGCTTCATTTAGATCATCAAAGCTTGCAGTACATATTCACTCAGCCTAATCTTAATGCTTGTCAGACGAGATGGATGGAGTTTTTATGTGAGTATGATTTTTATGTTTACTACATCAAGGGGAAAGAGAACATAGTTGCAAATGCCTTGAGTAGGAGACGTCATGAGATGTGCTCCATGTCTATGGACACAAATTTGAGAGATTGTATATTGTAGTAGTGGCTAGGGGATGAGTGGTATTTAGAGGCATGTCAAGTAGTGCGATCTCCAGAGTCCCTAGAAGGGAAGTATGCAGACTATTCATTAGAGTCTGATGGACTACTACGCCATAGAGGGTGCATCTATGTACCTTCTTCCAAAGGATTATGTGAATTCATTGTGTTGGAGGCTCATAGAGCTCCTTATGAAGCACATCCCAGAGTTAAGAAGATGCATACAGATTTGAGATAGTTCTATCATTAGCCAGGTATGCAGCAATTCATTGCTATACTAGTAGCCCGATGCCTTGAGTGCTAGAGAGTCAAGGTGGAGCATCACCATCCAAGTGGGTTGCTCCAGTCTCATGTGATACTAGAGTGGAAGTGGGATACTATATCGATGGACTTTGTCATTGGTCTTCCTATGTCATCGTGTCATCATGATTCCATCATGGTGATAGTTGACAAGTTGACTAAAGTGGCCCACTTATCACCAGTTCGGACTATCTTCATAGTACTAGCAGTGGCATAGGTATTCTTGTAGGATATTGTCAGACTTCATGGCGTTCCATGCAATATTATCTCAAACAGAGACTCCCTCTTCACTTCTTCCTTTTGGAAGGCGTTACAGGCAGCAATGGGTACCAGACTCAACTTTAGTACAACCTATCATTTGAAAATGGATAGACAGATAGAGAGGGTAAACCAGGTGTTAGAAGACATGCTCCGTATGTATGTCATGGATCATCAGACTAGATGGGAATAGTACCTTCCTTTGGTAGAGTTTTCCTACAATAATGGGAATCACACATCTTCAAGGATGCCACCCTTTTAGGTTTTGTACGACAGACCTTGCAGGGCACCTTTGAGTTGAGACCGTATTGAGGATAGAGTAGCCATTTGTCCTGAGATAGTTTAGGATATGGAGCAGCAACTAGATTTGATTAGATAGTGCCTTAGAGAGGCACAGGATAGGTAGAAGATGTATGCAAATGTGAAGAGGATAGATCATAGCTTCATGGTTGGGGATAGAGTTTTCTTAAGAGTGCAACTGCATAAGAGTCCAATCTGTTATGGAAAGGGTTCTAAGCTCGTACCTCATTTTGTCAGACCATTTCAGATCCTTGAGAGGATAGGACCAGTTGCATATTATCTAGCTTTGCCACCTAGCCTGTCACACATCCACAATGTGTTTCATGTATCAGTTCTAAGGAAGTACATTTATGATGAGTCTCATATTCTGGATTAGGATGCCTTGCAGGTGGAGTTAGATAGGCAACTAGCTTTGGAGCCCATCCACATCTTGGCTCGCTAGATGCTGTCCCTTCGAAGTTGAGAGATGGACTAGGTTAGGGTCCAATGGGATTGTTATGACAAGGTTACGACATCATGGGAGGATGCATCACATATGAGATCTCATTACACCCAATTTTTTGATGAACTCCAGGAGGAAGTTCATGCCTAGAGGGGGAGGGTGTGAGGCCCTACCCTGAGCCGTCATAGCATTTCAATTATTCTCATGTTGGACCTATTATTGATACTATATTTTGATGCATTATGGACATAGATTTTATATGATCTAGAATTTGAATAACACTGATATGATTATGTCATTTACTTTGATTTGTAGTACTTTATTTCAATGCTAGAAATTATGGATGCATGCTCTATAAATGATTTAATTCCATGATGATTATGATGATGCCATTTAGTAGATTATTTTATGTGGATGTTATTAGCTAATTGGAAACTTGATTATTATAATTGAAATTGTATGCAATGTCTGAATTGTATTCTTTTCATATGATAATATTATATGTGATTTTTTGAATTACTAATGTGCAAAGTGAGATGTGTAGGAAAATTATTCCATGTGACCATGGAAACTATTCAGAGAATCAAACCTAAACCTATGCGCATTTGTGAATCCAAGGGTTGTCTATTTGGAGAGACAACACCTCGTTTGTAAATGTGTTTTAATTTGTAAATGTTTATGCTTGGATGTGTGTTTAATTTAAAAGTTGTTTAATTTATTAATTCCAAAAAAGGGACATTGCCATGTATATTTAGTGATGTGTAATTTTTGCGGTGTCACTTGACACATGTGTTGTAAAGTGAGTTGGAAATGACATGTCCCTTGGAAGAATTTGTTTTACCAATGCATTTTTCAAAATATCCTAGTATAGTCCCAAGAAAGTCTTGAATAGGGAGCCATTAGAAAGGTCAACTCAGGGTTGACCCATTCATAAACTTTGGGTGACTTTATAAAGGGTTAAACTAACTCCTAAGATCAAGTTAGGGGCATTTTTAGTGGGCCATATGATGTACCTATGGATGAAGACCAAATTTAGCCACTTGTCCACTCTCTAGGGACTGTTTAGTCACCCCAAAAGTTGAGTTTTCCAAGTTGGCCGAATTTCAACTTTTGAGGATCCTACCTAGGTTAGACAACCTTCCTCATGAGTGACATTGATCTTCCCCATTCCTTTTAACTTTTTGAGCTGCCTTGGCTAGATATTTTTTAAGGTGTTGGGAAGACAAACCTATGAACATCCCTCACCCTTCCCAAGAGGATTGGAAAGAGTGAGGAGTGTCTTCTTAAGGAATGGTTTGGGAGAGAGAAGTTTGATCACCCACTCTCCATTTTTGGAGACATATATTTTCTTGAGAAATTGGTTTTTGGATTTGGAAGTTTTGGCTAAGTCTTGTGGATGAAAAGATAGTGGATTTGGACAGCTCTTCTACAACATTTATTCTTCCATTTGTAGGATTTAAGGTTGGTTGTTTACTTCCTTTTTATGTTTTTCTTTGTGTATGAATGAATGTATGAGTTGTGCCTTTGGTTGTTTTCTTGTTGTTTTGGAAAAGATGTGTTCTTCTTGTGCTTTTCTTTTGTTGTTTCATGTTTATTATTTTGGGAGTTTTCAAGGCCAAACTCACCCTTGGGAGGGTAGAGTGGCCTTGGGGTGAAGGGTTGTTTGATAGCCTAAGAGTGTAGAGGCTCACTTTGGAAGAGAGTGATACACAAGGGATTATGGGACCCTTGTTGTATAGTGTTTTGTTTAAGCAATGGGGGTCATAAGGGGAGTTTGTCGGCTTGTATGCCTTGGGGGACATAAGGAATTGTTGGGACAAGTTTGAAACTTGTGGATTATTCTACATGGTAGCTTTGCAATGTCATTATGTTCTCCTACTTGCAAATTTCTCCTCTAGGTATTTGGTCCACCTTCACCCCTCAAGTTATAGTCACTATGTGACTTTGTTCATCCTCGGATTGGGAGTGTTTGTGTTGTGTTTTCCCTTGCTTATGTGTTTATGCTTGAGTGTCACCCGTTTAGCCTTAGTTTTCCTAGCTCGGGGGTTGCTTCTTGTAAGCCTAGTTTGGGAGGTGGGCCTCCATGGTCACAAACTACAAGTTTTTATTGCAGGTTTGCTTGGGAAAACATTGGAAAGGAAGCTATGGTTGATCCTATTGTTTATTTGTATATAGTTGCAAAAATAAAATACATCTATTTGGCAAGCCCTCATTTAGTATAAATTGATGGACTTGAAAAGCACTAAGAGGTGGGGTTGAATCAGTGACACCACATTAAACACTACTTCAAACACTAACTGGTAGTTGAACTTAAAAATGCTTTTAAACACAATTCATGCAATCCAAAATGCTATAACAACATTCACAAAAGGTAAAGCATCCACCATAACACAAGTGTTTATATGTGGAAAACCCAAATAGGCAAAAACCATGGTGATATGGAACTCACAAGTTAACTATCTGCAGTAATAGATAATTGACCGGTTAAGGTCTACAAAGTGGTCTGCTAGGAGTGAATCTTGTTGGAGATCCCAAAGCTTGATTAGAAGCTTATACTCGGTTAAGAGTAGTACCTTGTTAGGAGTAACCTCACTAGAGGATTTAAGAATCCAAACTAATGGATCACCTTGTTAGAGGATTTATACATTGAAGCTTGTTAGAGCTTACCTGGTTAAGGGATTTGATTCTATTGTAATGGTTCAAAAACAACAAGAATGGTTTGATCTATTCTGAGTAGCACAATACTTGCTTGATTAGATCCTTCTAAGTGCATTCAACATTTCTCTTCAACACACTTCATCTTAATACTTATCGCTCTACATACCATCATATATAAAAGATTTACTGAGATGTTGATATTTATAGACATTCAGATTCCATGTCCGCCTAAGGAAATCATGACACAATTTCCTAGGTGCAGTGTATCTGGACAAGTGATCATAACACATCACAAAAATTACTGCCAAGTAGTCGGTGCTAGTAACTCATCACAAAAATCAACAAATACCGATTGGAACAATTAATACCAGTTTGAATAAAACATATGAACCATTGTCCTTGAGTCTTCACTTGATCTCCATCTTGATCTTCATCTAGATGAAAACTTAGTATAACCATAGGTTGTCTCTTATGCACATACTGGCTGACACAAAGTATCGATTAGAGATAAACCTCTAACATACCAGTTGATAGTGTAAATAATTGAAGTTACACCAGTAGTCAATATAATCATATGTGTGTGTGTGTGTGTGAGTGTTTCATCAATGACAACAAGTGATGAATTCATTACAATCATCATAAATCCAACAATCTCCCCCTTTGGCATTGATGGGAATACTTAGAAAATTTTCCAGTAATACCGCTAAGTGTGCATGCACAACAAATTTACACATTTACTCATGCTCCCCCTTAATGCATACATTATACAAAATGTTTAGAAACAAACATACATATTTCTACTCCCCCTTTGACAACAATGCCAAATTGAAAAAGCAAAAAATATATATATATAGAAAATTTGTATCATAGTGTTTAGCATATACAACAATAACAAAAAAAATTGTATCAAAATTCAAGCATAAGCAAGTCTCATGAAAATAACATTGTAGCTTGTCTTCAATTGTGACAAAGTGTTTGTCCACAACTCCAACACATTCTCAGTATACTCAAATGTAGACAATGGCTATGAATGGAATTCTTCCATTGAGTCCAGGGTGCAGGTTTCAGGGGTTTCTAAGATAGCTTCTACATTGGAGTAGGCTCTCTGTAATATGTCTACTTGTGATGTGAGAAGACTCTTGAGTTCCTTTAGAGACCAGAGTCTCTTAGCCTTCTCATTATCATATATATGGAGTCTATTATAAAAATCATCTACAAATTTGTTAAAGGTAAGTATAGAGTCCCGAAGTGGGACATATGCCTTGCATATCCTTTCTAGCTCTTGCTCTATTTTTGTTTGTCTTTTTGAAATATCAGAATATAAGAAAGAAACATTAGAGATGGAAGCAAGATACTTTCCTCCCATTTCAATAGCATTTCTCAACAAATACTTATTGTGCGACAGAGCCATTTTCCCACTATCAATATCCTTTGCCTGTTTTTCTCCATACTTCTTGTGATTCTTTTCAACATACAATTGAGCAACATCTTCTAGTGACTTGATTTGATTAGATGCATCTACAACTAACTAACCAAGTTTTCTAATGGGTGTAGAAACATGTGCTATATATGTTTCCGGTAGTAGACCAGACAAAATTTCTATGGCATTTTGAATTGTCTCTTCTTCAAACCTTTGCTCTTTCAGTCTCTTCTTATGCGCTCTAGATTGCATAACATTAGAAATATTCATAATTTATGATGCTCTCAAAGTGTTCATATCAATAGGTCCTAAAATACTTAAAAAATCATCATCATCATCTTCAAGTTGTTTCTACTTTGCTGGTTCAGGGGATACAACCTTAATGATAGCTTTGTCTGTATTCTACTCTGTTGTCTTTTCAGGTGACTGTGTGGCAACATTTTTAGTAGTCTCCTTCTGAATTTATTGAATGACCAGTGGAGATTGGGGTTTCTCCAGTTGTTTTGTTGCCGGTGGATTGTCCACTTTTAGTTGAGTAGCCGGTTGCTCAACTAGCGTAACCTGTACATTAGTGATTGCTAGGGGCTCCAAATCTGGTACAATGTTGTCTCCAGATAGGTCCACTCTGTTCTGAAAATTATCATTAATAAGAATAATGGAATCATCCTTCTTCTTGAGTGGATAGACCTCATTAGGTTGAATAATCTCCTCTTCATCCGTTTTAGGTAAAGTAACATCATCAATAGCATTATCCTCATTCATAGAGGATTGGATGAGCTCTTCCATCAATTTAATTTCAGATGATATATGATGAGTCTCAATCTCAATGATTGCTCTCTTTCCACTGAGTAACTTCAATCTTCTTGCTTTGAATGTAAACTAAGATTTGTATCGAGCAACTAAAGCACTAATATCATTCTTAGGAAAATATTGTACAAATACCTCATCAATGATTTCTTTTTCTATTTTAATAGCTTCCTCCCATTTATTCAAAAGAATAGAATTCAAATAATCTAAGATATCCTTTTCTAATTCATGTGGATATCTACTGTAATGACACAAATGAGTGATTACCTGTTCAATCACTAGCTCTTTCTCATTTTCAGTGAAGAAATCAAAATGCTCCTAATTGTCAAACCTATTCCTCCTTAGTGTCTTCATTGTCCTTTCAAAATGGGTTTCAGGTTTGAAGGATACTATATCAATAGGAATAGTTGCCTTTGTCACTTCCTTAACCTTCTTGGATATTCTGCTGGTTGCTTTTTCTTTCTTTGGTTCTTCATCAAAATCTGTTCCCTCAGACTTTGGTTGAAAAATTAATTTTCTGCCTCTCTTCTTTGTCTCCTTCTTAGTATATACCTTGGGTTTCGGTTCCTTCTTGGCTAGGACACTCTTGGTAACCCTAGTACTCTTTGTTGTTGGAGATTCTTCATCGGACTTTTTATTTTTTCCTATTGTACTTTTAATAGGTGCAGTACTAGTTTGTGCAGTTTCCTCTTGGACTACCACAATATCCATTTTTTCCTGCTTTTTGTCTATAGGCGATGCTAATAGGGCATTAGCATAACCAACTAGTAGATCATGGTTAACTTCATAACTCATGTCTTCCATTTCTTCTTCTCTTGGCTCAATTGCTTGCATTAAGCAAAAGTCAGTGGTAATGGTGAAGATTATGTCCTTCTCAAAGTGTTTTACCACTTCTTCCAATAGCCTCATTCTCATACTCATATTCTTTTAAAAATCATTGAAATACCTATTCAGGGCAGCATGGAAAGTATTCTTTACAACCTTGATGTTGTTCTTAATTTGTGCAGAGATGGGTGAGTCCTTTGACCACTCAATGTCTCCAATTCCTGGTAGAAAGTTCTGAAAATAAAAGAATAATCCGACCAATAGCGGACCATACTTGAACTTTTGACTGTTATCCCTTTTAACTGATTGCAAATTTTGAAATAATTGCCTCCTGATAGATTCACAGAGATCATAGTCTACATTATCAACAATCATTCTGTGAGCAGTATGAATTATTGTAGATGGAACACTATTAAGTCTAATGGAATAAAATACTCGGTATCCTATCACCATTTATGCTAGGTTTACTATAGGGTCTCTAATATTGTTGATAGAAAAGGCACACTTATCAGAAGTAGAACTAATTAAGTTGAAGACAACGTCCTTAGAAATTCTCCTTAACTCAGGTACTTCACCAATTGAGAAATAGTCAGTCACAACCTGAATGGCTTCCTTTGTAACTGTGTGACTCCTTTCTAAGTACATGTTTTCTCCATGAACTCTAATCAAAATTATTCTGATATGTTCTTCTTCGAAATCTGCAAGAAAATAGGAGGCATTATGAAAACCCTTTTCTAAAACCCTAGCATATTGTGTCTTAATTTTACTGTTCTCATCACAAAGTGATTTCAACTGTGTGTAAATGTATAGAGATCCTAAATCTTCTAACTTGCAGTCTATATCATTGGACAAAGCACCTTTGACCAAAACTTCGCTTGGAACTTGCAACAATGCATTATATGACACAATCTATTCTACCTTTGCATCTTCCATAGGCTCAAAAGTAATCATTAACCTCTCTACAGACTTTGAAGTAGATGTCATTCTAGATAAACAAGATTCAAAGTGGTATGTTCAAAGAAATACCTCGTTTCACACACATTGCCCCATTTACAGGTTTAAATGCCCAAGTGCACACCAATTCGACTTTCTGCAGCCTTCAATTCAACTTAATTTCTGAAATCATGAAACAATTTGATAATTAACAACTAGACAATCTTACTCAGCTCTGCAATCGCTTCAAATTTCTTTCTAGAATGAGTTAGGTTAAGAATGACAAAGTAAAACTCGCTTTTATCCTTTTTACCTATTGCAATAAATGCTCACCCATTAGGGTTACAAACCCTAATTTCACCTCTCAAAAGGAAAACCGGTTGATAACATGTTCACACAAAGTTACCAAAATTTCATGTTTCAAAATTCTTTCCCACTCATTTTTCACAAGGGGTTCGGGGATGTTTTACCATTAAGCTCCCCTTAGCCATATTGAAAAGGCTTAAGTCACCGATGTAGGGTTCTCTTCACTGGGTGAAGGAATAGTTTCTTCTCCAAGTCAGTCTTCACTTTTCTTCTTCCAAATCTGATTCATATCCTCTCTGGTTTCTTCAATATCAACTTTCTGCTTTCCTCTTTGATCCTTGGAAGAGTTGACCGGTTTGCTATTTCTGGATCTATAGAATTTTGCTAAGTGCCCCAGTTTGTTACTGATAAAAGGCCATACCAGATGATCTCCAAGGTCATACATTTCCTCTTCTTTTTCTTCTTCTACAGTTCATAGCCACATGACCAAAGTTATTACAGAAGGTGCAAATAACATTTGTTACCTTTTCCATCTCGAATGGACTAAACCAGTTGTCGTAGAATCTTTGCCAATTCAGGTTTACCTGATTATCAAAGTTCCTCATCCTATCACCATTTGGTCTTGGATGCATGTGTGGCACATGATTTTTTTCTCCATATGTGCACTCAATAGATCTATGTCCATACATTCCACATGTGAGGCAATGACCTTTAAATTTCTTGGACACATACCTAGCATTAGTATTGTAACTTACATTTTTGTTAGGTTTGTCTCTACAAACATTTGCAATGTGACCAAGTTATGGAAAACAAAGCAAACAGGTTTAAAGACCTTCTTACCAGTAGGATTATTGATTTTAAGAGCAAATTTGTTCTTAGGATTGTTTCTCTTTGTACCAGAGGATTCACCTTTTTCAGTTGTGTGAAAACCAAGTCCAGAGACATCACCCTTCATTCTTTGTGATTAAATTTGTTCTTCCAGCATGGTAGAACTTTTGATGAACTTCTCCAATTTCTCATTGGCTTCAGTAAGCTGTTTGATGAGATCTTCATTATGCTTAGACAGGTTCTCTTTCAGAGATGATGCAAGCTCAAGATCTAGTTGTAGGTTCTCCTTTTCTTATCTTTCAGTAATCAAATTCTCATGCATAGTATCTTTTTCCCATTTTATCTTTGTAATCTCTTGATCTCTTTCCTTGATAAGATCTTCAACAGCTCTTATGGCTTCTAGTTCCTGACTCATGCGGATACTGAGACCTTCTAGCTCTCTCCTTAGATTCAGTTTCTCGTCATTCAACTTTTCAACTTCCTCTATGAAAGCATCAATATTGGCTTCATCTAAAGAACTATTATCAGATATCTCTAATAGTATATTAAGTGAGCTCTCTCCTTTTGACTCTAGAATATTTCAGTTTGACCCTAAGGGATTCAAGTTCATTTCTACTATCTACTAGCTCTCTAGCCATCTCGAAGTAACTCCTGTCCCCCTATGGTGGTTTCAAGGCTCCCTTCTAAGCGGTTAGGCTTCAAAGAAGTTAGGCTCTGATACCAATTGATGGACTTGAAAATCACTAAGAGGGGGGGTGACTCAATGACACCAAATTAAACACTACTTCAAACACTAACCGGTAGATGAACTTAAGAAATCTTTTAAACACAATGCATGCAGTCCAAAATGATATAACAAGATCCCCAAAAAGTAAAGCATCCACCATAACACAAGTGTTTATACGTGGAAAACCCAAATAGGTAAAAACCATGGTGAGATGGAACTCACAAGTTAACTATCTGCAGTAATAGATAATTGACTGGTTAAGGTCTACAAATTTCTCTGCTAGGAGCGAATCTTATTAGAGATCCCAAAGCTTGATTAGAAGCTTATACCCTGTTAAGAGTAGTACCCTGTTAGGAGTAACCTCGCTAGAGGATTTAAGAATCCAAACTAATGGATCACCTTGTTAGAGGATTTATACATTGAATCTTGTTAGAGCTTACCCAGTTAAGGGATTTGATTCTGTTGTAATGGTTATAAAACAACAAGAATGGTTTGTTCTTTTCTAAGTAGAATAATACTTTCTTGATCAGATCCTTCTAAGTACATTCAACACTTCTCTTCAACACACTCTTCATCTTAACACTTATCGCTCTGCATACCATCATATATAAAAGATTTACTGAGATGTCGATATATATAGACATTCAGATTTCATGTCAGCCTAAGGAAATCATGACACAATTTCCTAAGTGCAGTGTATCTGGACAAGTGATGATAACTCATCACAAAAATTACCACCAAGTACTCGGTGCTGGTAACTCATCACAAAAATCAACAAATACTGGTTGGAACAATTAATATCAGTTTGAATAAAATATATGAACCGTTGTCCTTGAGTCTTTGCTTGATCTCCATCTTGATCTTCATCTTGATGCCAACTTAGTATAACCATAGGTTGTCTCTTATGCACATACCAGTTGACACAAAGTACCTGTTAGAGATAAACCTCTAACATACCAGTTGACAGTGTAAATAATTAAAGTTACACCGGTAGTCAATATAATCATATGTGTGTGTGAGAGTGTTTCATCAATGACAACAAGTGATGAATTCATTACAATCATCATCAAGCCAACATAAATGAGAGGCTAGATTTTGTTATTTACCTATTTGTATAAAAGAAACTATGATGTACTAAATGTAACTATTGGATTTGTTTTACCATGTAATAAAGATGTATCTATTTTGAAGTATATATTATTGCAAGGAGAAGAATACATTTTTGGATGATTTCTTTAAGTAATATAGTTACTTGAAAAAAAAGAGATTTAGAATGATATTATATTTTGTTTCTAAGTGTTATTGAAAAAGAAATGCAGAGTTAAATGTTAATAAAGTAGTCACTTTTAAATAGAAATGAAATATTTGCTTTTATGTGTATAGTTCAGATACAAAGGAAAAATAAATAGATATCTTAGAGTTATCATTAATAATGCATTTCATCTTGTGGTTATTTCATCTTGTTGTTATTGATAAGAAAAAAAGAGAGAGATAAAATTAGATAAAGATAGTTGCACCTCTAAATAAATTCTATTATTGTTGTATTTTTCCAATTCTAAAAATGCATGTAGAAGTAGAATATAATTTTGTAAATCTAGATATTGTGTATTTTAAATCTAAAGAAAACTATAGGCTAATGGAAGAAAATAAATTTTACTCTATTATGTTCTATTGAAAATAACCTGCTCTAAATAATGCAAATGCGGACTTGAGCATAAATACACACACACACACACACACACACACACACACACACACACACACACACACACACACACACACACACACACACACACACACACATATATATATACATATATCTTATTATATATATAATATATATTTTTTAAACATTTTAAAAAAAACCTTATACAAAAAAAAATATTTACTAGAGGCATGGAGCTTGGGCTCTCTATGGGCGGCGACCGTGGTCGTGCTATGGGTCGTGACCCACAGGCTCGGCCACGACGGACTTGTAGGGTAGCACCCACAAGGGCCAAAACCCCTCTCCTCCTCCCGCATTAAACTCAAAGCCCTCGTCGGCCTACCTTGGAAATTTGGCCCCGTGCTTAATCACTTCAGCCCTTCGTCTGCTTGACTGCCATGGCCGCCACCTGCACACACACACAAACACAAGAAAAAACATATTAGAGTAGAAACCCTAACCCAATTTTGGGTTAGGGTTGGAAATTTAGAAATTGAAGAATGATGTATGGTTATAAAATAAAACCAACCCTAGTTAGGGTTCAAAGGAAAATAATAATAAAATATTTAAAAGGGGGGGAAACCCTTTTTAAATTTGAAATGGGTAACTCCATTTGCAACTTAGTTATTTGTTTAGAATAATTGTTTCTACAATTGTTATTAGGTTAATATTTTTAAATATAATATATATTTAGGAATTTATAGTTATGAATAAATATATATATGCTAGAAATCATATCGATATATATATACATTTTGTTTAAGTTAAATTTTTTTTGTAAATTTTAATATTGGAATCTATTAAAACAGTAATATGTTTATTTTAACCTATAAGGTCAATATTGGCCGAATATTAAATACTTGATATTTAATATCTAAAGGGGGATTAAAATTTGATTGTGAAATGAATTTATATTTGATTTTGTTAACTTTATTAGTTAAATTTAAAAGCGTTATTCACATTTGCTCAATTAATTATTTTAATATGAGTTAACATTACTTTATTTAGTCCTTGAGTATTTAAATACTATTGAGGTGATTAATATCTCTTGATTCATTATTGGAGAATTTATTTAGGGGAAATTATTTAAATTAGTTAAATTAATAATTAAGTTGTGACGACCCTTTTTGGGGTATAATTAATCTACCTTAAATGTTAACACTTAAATGGCTGAGTTAGTTAAATCAACTTTAGGAGCCCATTCGTTTAACACATGAGTTAACCCTTAGCTTAGATAAATTTATTTATCTCATTGTTATCCTTGAGTAAATTGTTAACCCTTAGTTAAGACAAAACTTATTTATCCCCCCTTTAACATAGAATATTTAGTATTTTATTTTGTTTTTTAAAAAAAAATTGTGTTTCATTTTTGCCCAAAAGTTTGGGCATGACAGAACACAAGCACTATTGATTGTCCTAGAAGGACAGACTATGACAAATTGAAATTGCTAGTGTCATTGCTACAAAACAGAGTCTTGTTGGAGGGTTTGGGAGGTTGGAAGTCCAAGGGACTGGTCCTAGTTCTTGTGTAGGTTCTACAAGTCAGTTTCAAGGGTTTTTTTTTTTAAAGGCATAGATGTGTTGATTTGGCCTTTGGCCATCAATGTTGACAGTGCTAATTGCAAAGGACTAGTAACCATCAATGATAGTATGTGTGGTATTTTTGAGATCCACTAATTTGCACTTGTTATAATGTCACAAGCCCAAGGCTAGCTTACCATGATGTTTATATTGCCTTGTAATGTTGGATCAAGCCTTGAAAGGGTGATCAAAGTCTATTGGCCAATAGGTGTGTCCAAAGGTACCCATAAAGGATGGGATATGAAACCATTGCCATTGTGAATTGAAACACTTGTGAATTTTTAATTTGTTAATTCTTATGTTATGGATTTGTTGATTATTGTTATCCAGTGAATGACCTTTTGGCCATTTCCTTATATTAGGTTCATTTCTATATCTTCTTAAGCATATTTGTTTATTTTGCTTCTCCCTAGAAAAGTGAATGCAAAGAACCTATTGAAGATCTTATACTTAGTTCTCATAATTACAAGATGATTGTGCTTGATCAAGTATTAGAGTGTGAAATATCTACTCACCAATAATACTACAGGTAGACTAAAATTAAATAACAATTAACAAAATATTGGAAGAACGCTAAATTTATAAAGAACTACTATCATACTTACAAACTTACAATAATGTCTTGAAAGTTATTTTCTTTGTCTATCATGTCTCTCAACTATCTTCAATTTCTATTTTTTAGCGCTATTAGTTTATCTCAATTTATATATACTGGTGAGCCTACTAACATGAGTACAAGGATGATGTGACAAACACGATCACTTGCCAATTCTAGGGTTTCTACATATAATCAATCTATGCAAAATAAATTGGTCCCTAAGGAACCCTTGAAAGGGATTTCTATCAATGGGTAGACAAAAGTGATGAAGTTTGCCCGACTATTGAACCATGGCCTACACTCCATTATCTAGATCTTTTCCCCATGATCACTATAATTAGTGGTAAGATATTGACAAGGGTATATGGATGCTTTCATTAAAGGAGTTGTTGGATATCCTTCCTCAATTGTGTAAACTACTTTATGTAAAACTCCATTAGATTTATATCTTAAGACTGAAATCTAAACTTAATTATTATTATAATGACATCAAGGAAACAATAAGGTAAAGAAAAATCGAAGCCAAGTAAAACCTTAGACAAAAGACCTTTGGTGATTAGAAGTGAAAGAAATAATTGAAATATTACAAAGAACCATTTAACCTATGATATGGGATGATTATCGATGGAATCCACTACACAGGTTAAATGGTAGTGGATTCCATTGATAATCATTCCATATCATAGGTTAAATGGTTCTTTGTAATATTTCAATTATTTCTTTCACTTCTAATCACCAAAGGTCTTTTGTCTAAGGTTTTTCTTGGCTTTGATTTTTCTTTACCTTATTGTTTTCTTGAAGTCATTATAATAATAATTAAGTTTAGATTTCAGTCTTAAGATATAAATCCAATGGATTTTTACATAAAGTAGTTTACACAATTGAGGAAGCATATGCAGCAACTCCTTTAATGAAAGCATCCATTAAAACTCATAGCTATTGTCACCTCATGAAATGTTATGATTGCAAAATAAGCATAGGATGGGTTTGTTAAAAAGGCTTTAGAATCTTTAAATAAAATGTGATTGGCATGGTGAAACCCTTGTGAGAAAAAAACCACACCAAAGAGAACAATGCTTGTGTTATTCCTTCAAATGGGTTACAAGAATACTTCTCTCTAAATTCCTCTAGCACTTTATTACTGCTACAACCTACAAAACAACTTGTCTAACCTCCTAGACCAAGCTCTAATTCACAAAATAAATAAAGGTGAAAACATGGGATGGTTTTGCAAAACATTTTACAAGCCCAATTTCACATCTCACCAATGCAAAAGGTATGCATTTTGATTTCACAGTATAGAATGCTCTCTCAACTTGTCTATTATGTTTGTCACTTGAGGATAGGCCAATGGGGAGATTGTTAGATTTATTTGTTGAAGGGTTTCGGGGAACTCTATAAATCACTGAACACTTTCTTATCAATAATGAGATTTGTGGTATTTTTTTCTTTATTGAGAGGTAGAAATATTTATAGCTTCTCTCATTAAAACTTCCAAAACACATTTGTTTTTGCTAATTCACATGGTTTGATCGTACAGGAGCACCCTAGGGACCTAGGTTTGGCCAAAACAGACAAAATTTGAGGATTTTTTTTTTTTTGTGTTATTTCATGTAAATAAGGCCATTTGAGGCCATTATTATGTATTTTGATCTAATTGGGAAAGTTTGAGGTCCATTGGGCAAAAATTATAAAAATTGTAAAAAGTTGTCATTATTGTCATGACAACTTTTTAAAATTTGGTTGGGAGGTTGGTTTTTGACAGTTTGAGATTGCAACCCACTTGGATGGGAATAAATAGGCCTTTTTCACACCACAAAATTTTTTCTTGTTGAATTTTGAAAGTTTTACTAAATGAAGTTGAAGATTTTTGTTCATACAAAAATGTTTCAGTCTGATTCTCATTATTTTTAATTATGAAATTTATCATATTTTCATTAAAAGTCGATTGGATATGGTAGAGAAGTGAGTTACATTCATTTCATATTTTGTAGCATTGAGATCCATTGAAATTTGAAGAATATATCACTATTTTTTCAAAAACTATCAAAACACTCACTAGGGTTTCCAATGAGTGGGAAAAAAAATGTACTTTTGGCCTTTTCACCATTAAAAACTCACACCACTGGTTGGAAAGGCTCTTGTAAATATGTATTTTCATTTCTTTTTCTTACATGTCTCCAAAACCTCTGAGACGCACACTAGATTTGATTGATTGGTCTGATATTCATCATGTATCGGACCTCTGGGATAGCAGCATAGATAAAGTGGAATATAAGATAGGTGAGAGTGAAGTGCCTTGGATGGAATGTTGGAAGAGATGTGTGGGACCCCTGCACACCCCATAGAAGCATTTAGAAGGCATAAAAAAGTTCCATAGACCAAATATTAATGACTGTCTTAAGGGTACCGATTGTGACAATCACAATTTTACCAGTGATACTGCCTACTCAAACAAGTTGTGTTTGGAAACCCCTGGTGTGGATATGTAATGGTAATTAAATATCCTAAGAGTATCACTTACACCAGTATGCACAAACCTTGGTGTCACAACGGTGTTGGTGTGGCCTTGGGCCAATGGTGATTGACTATTACAATTAGGAAAATGATCTCAAACACAATTTACGATGTTTATAACTCTAATGTCCCAATCTACTTGTATATATTTTCACAAAACAATGAGCAACCCAACCATAGATATTAATAATATTTCCCCATAAAATGCATGCAAAATGTATCATCATTGATAGAATACCTGACTTGCATTTAGTAAGAGACCTCAATGAGTGGAGTTTCATGCTGAAAAGAGTACTTGCAATAAAGATATTGAAATCAACGAGACATTATGCATTCAAAAATCCACAAGGAAGATCTAATATTTATGAATGAAATTACAAATCAATCTAAGTTATATGTTTGATATCTTACTTATATCATGGCAACATAAAATGTATATATGCACTCAACATACCTCTTTTCTTGTTTATTTGAGAATGTTGCTAGTAATTAATAGGTGAATGATACATTGATCTACACATGAATCACTTGTACTTTCTCGATACTTTCATCCCTTGGTCAAGGCCGCGTACCCCCTAATACTTGAAGATTGTTTCCACCCTCTTGATTACTTGAATTCCATGCTCAAATCACACTAAATCACAATAGTTAGTAGAAAATAGTGACCATAGCCAAGGAAGCCCAAATTTACTCATACTCAACATAATAAGAAATAACTAAATAATCTGGACCATTATTCATAACATAACCTCTTTTCACATCATGGAAGGTCAAAATTACAAGGAAGGCCAAAATTACAAGGATCACACTTCTTTGAAGGAGCCCTTGTTTAGAACCACAAAACTATCAACAAGAGTAGAAGCTATTAGGCTCATACAATTTTAGGACATACAAAGAGTCACCTTAAAAAACCCACACTAATTGCAAAAGATCAAAAGATTTCCTAGAACAAAAGTACAATGTAACATAAGGATGGTGATAGACTATCAAAAAGAAGAATGATCTCCTTATCCTTAAACTACTCCCAAAATATTAATTATCATATTAAAAAATATATATTAAAAAGCATTTAATGTAAAATATAATGTTGTTATTCTTTTCCTCTGTCAATTTTGTTCCATCAAATCTTTTATCTAATACTCTTTTAAAAATAGTGAACCTTACCGACATTACAAATGAGGTGGATGTTGATTTTAAATTTTAAAATAAAAAGTGGTGAGTATCATCAATGATGCTAAGGTTCTATTCATATTGTGTAACAAGGAACAATAGGCTAGAGATAAGAAAGATTGGCTTGCTACTCTTCAATTTCATATGGTAGTTTAATATATATTGTGGACTTTTTTAGACTGTACATCTTAACATATATTGTATTAAATGTCTCTTTGTGGGACTACGTGCCCACCATCCTTTCTCTCTTTTATACATGACAATACATTTATTTTCATGGACCAAAGGTGGACAAAAATATTTCACTGAAAGGATATCTTAACCGATTCTCATTAAATCAGAAGCGTGAAAAAAAAAAGAAATTGTTGAAATATAATCTTCACAATTTTGTCATCACGAGTGCAAACAATCCAATGAGGAGGACAAAGCTAAATAGTGTGATGAGGATCAGATCCATCCAATCTACGAGGCATAATATGAGACTCTTTTTGAACCAATGCTAAGGGCTATTATGATTTGAAGCTTCTCTTAAATCCTCACATTTTTTTGTCACATAAGAGATGTGAAGCAGAACAGGGTAGAGCAGATTCAAAGTCTTAGAATGAGGTCGATATATATATATATGGATGGTAATTGTAGTCACATAAATCTGTCCACTTAATTAAATGAATACTTAGTATTTATTTGATTATTTAACCATCAATTAATAATTAATTAAATTAATATTTAATTAATTCATCTTAACCCTATTCTCCTATTAATTAAATAAATTATTCAATTTATTTGATTTAATTCACTTAACCAAATTCAGACCATTAATTAAATAAATAAATCATATTTATTTAATCAAATATTCTCTCACATTTAAATAAATTAATATTTATTTAAATCCCCCAAAATCCCACCTCTCACATTTAAATAAATAAATCATTTATTTAAATCACCTTTATCCTCCACCCACTTGTATTTTCCTACAAAAGCAAGTTGCACAACTATTTTAAATAAATTATTTATTTAAAATCCTATTTATCCTCACCCACTTGAAACCTTTAATGGTTTCCCTTAAAGTAGTCAAACTTGATGGCTTTAAAGTCTTCAAACTTGATGGCTTCCTTCTATAGTCTTCTTAAGACTTTAATGGTTTTCCTTAAAGTCTTCAAGCCTTTAATGGTTTCCCTCAAAGTCTTCAAGCATTTTAATGCTTTATCTTCATTTTTCTCATTTAAATAAATTAATATTTATTTGAATATTTATCCAAATGCAAATTACACCATTTAATTGAAATAAATGATTTTATTTTAATTGAAAATACCAAAATTTCTCCCACTTGCATTTTCCTACAAAATCCACTTGTATGCCTAAACCCCTTCTAGATTCTTCTAAACCCTTCCTAATTAGCCTAAATTTATCCCTTAAATATTGTCACATTCCTAAGCAAATTGGAGTCACTTCTCAAAGACTCCAAAGTCTTTGAAAAGCAATTAATGCTTTGTGTGTTCAACAAATTAACCCTCAAAGTCTTGGATAACCTTTGAAAGCTTCCAACCTTCAACCACTAAATGGCTCAAAGTCTTTGATAACCATTGAAGGCTTTCAACCTTCAACCACTTAATCCCCAAAGTCTCCAATAACCATTAATGGTTACCTCAAACCCTCCCACATGGTTAAAACATTTGTTTTGACTCAACCTCTACCCAACCCAAAGGTCTCATCAGGCCATTAATGCTTTGACCTTGATTATCTCTTAAACATTTGCACAAAGGTTTATCCTTGGATTAACTCTTAATCCAGTGGGTAATCTTAATTTAGACTTGACCCTTGCCTTCTAGATAACCATGAGGTCTTCTCAGGCCTTTAATGCCTCCAACCTCTTCTCTTAACCCAATCCTATGTTGAAACTTGTCACCATTTTATTGGTGCCAATTGTGCACATGGATCCCCAACTTTCAATCCTAACCCTTGTTAAGATTTCTCAATCTTAACCCTTCATTTCCCTATTTCTTCTATAAATAGAACCCTTCTCCTCAAGCAAAGGGAGAAGCATTTTTAGAGTATTGTTGTTATACTGGCATTAGCATAGAGCTTTTTCATAGCATCACTATCTACTCTTGCATAGTATTTTCTTATCATATTCAACCATCTTGAATCTCCATATGGCATCCATGGCTAGTGCTAAAAGCTGAGAGCTACACTCGTTTGGGACTTGGAGAGGAGAGGAACAAGGGAGGAGCAACTATGAGCATCTTGATTAGCTATTTCATTTTATGTTTATATGCTTTCTATTTCATGCTTAATATCTCTCTTGATATGTCTGTTTAGGATAATCTTTTGTTGCTAACACTAATGTTTGTTTCTTGTGCTCTTGTGTGTGTTGCCATCAAACAGGTTTTCTAATCCTTTTTGCAGAGCATCATTTGGTGAACCCGACGTGAATCGAACACGCAAAAAGAGCAACTTTTTTTTTTAACCAATAACATGTTTGAATGTTGAAAATGTCACACAGGTTGCGCTTTTGACACTGTTTTGGTGCGTTTGACATTATTTTGGCGCTATTCACTCTGTTTCAGTGCTTTTCCCTTCTCTGTCTTTCCCTTTCTTTTAGTGCGTTTGTGTTAAATAGTGCCTCTGTTCAAACGCAGACTAGCGCTATTGTAACAAAACGTTGTACAAATCACCTTGTAACCAAAAAAAAAAAAAAATATTAGGCTTGTAGAAGCCCACCAAATAGGCGGATTTTACTAACTATTTTTCTCTTTTGTGCAGATTTAAATTAGATTAAAAAGTAGATTTATATTTTTTACTAACTTGTTTTTTGAAGTTGGTTTTAAAAATGAATTCACTTTTTATTTTGGTTTAAAATTAACTTCACATTTCAAATTTGGGCTTTTAAAAAAGAATCACACATTTGTTTGGGGCTCTTAAAAAGAATTTCATTGTTCAAAGGTAAAAAGAACCACAAACTTATACAAAAACAACTTTATTTTTTTTATTTTTTTATTTTTTGCAAGTTAGGAAACAAACTTCGTTTTGGTGCTTAAAATCAACAAGGCAAATTTTATTTCTTGCATCAAGATAAAACTCACAATCCACACTTCCATTTTTTGTGCAAATAAAATTCACAATCAACTTGTCTCATTTTTAAAGCAATCTTACTTCATGCAAACGTGTTTTTCATTAAGTTGACCAGGATTTTCAAATTCTAGTTTACTCAAACAATTGCCTTTGAAAATTAAAAAGAACACCATGATTGTTGGAGCAACATCTCCAAATAGTTAGATCACATTGCAATGGTAGATTAAAAAGAACAAGTGTTTTTCGTGCTTGGCACACTTGTGCAAAGAGTTGGTCGAGTGGTCCTACTTCTAACACACACTATCCTCTCCCTTGGCTTTCGTGGTCCTAGGTGCAAGAGAAAAGTGTTAGTAACACTCAAAATTTTATCTTTTTAAGAGAGGCCTGCCAAGAGACACATCACTCTTGGGAACGACCTTGAGCGGTAAATCCTTCGAGCCGCTATAGAAATCAGGTGTGAGCGAAAGCTGTAGCCTTGGGTATAGCTGTTCCTACAGTGTAACTGGCCGAAAGGACAAATGGGCCCCACCACCAGTTACAAGGCTCTTAAGTGAGTCACTGCAGAATGAACTTATGTCCAAAAACATCGAACATGACTAAACACCTTTAAGTAGTAGCCCACCCGTTCTATTGATTGAGGATATTTGAGGTATAATTTAGTGCAAGAGCATAGATGGTTTTGCTCCCAAGATACTCACCATACATATTTCCTTGAGTAGAAACATAGCTTTTTGAAAGGTCACTTGTGGCTTGATAAAAGTGGTGACTCCCCCATCATAGGGATCATCTATTTGTTATGCTCGTGCAAGACTTAGTATATCACATCCTTACCTGCCACGGCGGGATTGATAAGGTATGTAGTACCAAAGTCGAAGAAATATCAAGATGTGGGCTAAATTTATCACAACTGGCCATTTGACCTTAGGGATAAAGAGTGTTTGAAGTGTGTTCGTTTTACAGACCTAGTGCAAATTGAGCCGACTTCAGGCTTTGGAATTACACCTTAAAATAAATCTAAAGGAAGGGTCAAAAACAAGTCCAAGGATTGGGTTGATCTAGACCCATACTCATTTGTGCCTTTGAGGCTACAATCTTGTGTTTGTGTGCTTGCTTTGTTTTCTTGTCAAAGAAAAATCAGAAAATCAATCCCAAAAACAAAGTATTCATCCAACATCTGTCAACACAACCAAAAATACCAAAAACAAAGTGCAAACAAACAAAGAGTCAAAAATTTATGACCATTCTTCACATCTTGCGAAAGAAGAAGTGTCATCAGAATATTACCTTGAAAAGAAGACCATTAAGCTCAAAGGCTTTGATCAAAAGGAGGAAATTCTTCTATCTCAATAGACAAATCTTTGTCTCACATAGAGTCTTTCTACATCGCATGCGTCTCTATCTTCAAGGTAAAACAAACGAGTTTGATTCCGAATCATTGAACCGCAGAGCTTTTATGCAATATAGAGCTCTGAGTTATCACAAAAATCAAGGAGGAAAGATTAATCCCAACTTCTTCCCAAACATCTGTATCACCTACAACACAGCTCGAGAAATGCCACCAACGCCTGAAAGGGAAGAAGTAGAGTTTGTTCCATTTGTAACACAAAGTTTTTATTAAAGTTGAAAACAAAACATCCATCATCTCATTCATACATCATTTTTCCATCATCAATTCATCCCAAAACTCTCAAAACATTAAGAGGTTCTTGTCCCAAGTTCTCTTTTAGATATTGCTTGAAATCAAACACATCACATCACTTTTAGATTGTTTCTACATCTAGGATAAGCTCATCCTAAGAGACACATCTACGCAGGTTAAAACTAGTTCATGAGTGAATCCTCTCATTGCTAGGTAGTCAAAATCTGTAACACATCTCAGATTTCTCTACACCTTATCACATCCAAACTCCTCAAAACAAACAAGCAATTCAAAGAAGGAATTTCGGTTACATCTACCTTAAAGTGCTAGAGATCCCCATACAATACAAATCACCAATCATCAATCTTTCATCAATAACTCATCATCATCTTCAATCAACTTCAAAACAAACTTGCAAACAAAATGGCTCAAACCCGATCACGATCAAGGCAGCGAGAAATAGAAATTGAGGAAGAAGAGGACAACCTCAATGAATTTCAAGAAGCACTTGGAGGAACTGGGAATGATGAAAACCCAGGTACACCCACTCCTTCAACAATCGAAAGGGTTCAGCATAACCCTCATTTTAACAGATTATTTGATGAAATACTAAGGAGCAACGCAGATGCTCACTTCTTAAGACTTGCTCAAGAAGGAGCCAAACTCCCCTCAGACTTTGATCTTGCCCAATTAAGACAAGCATCAGAAAGACAAAGTCGCCACGAGGAGGAAAGAGGTAGAAATCACATCAGATATAACATCCCTCGAGGTAACCCACCACCTCCTCCTCCTAATGAAATGGAGATGTTGCGGCAACAAGTCGAGAATCTCGCCCAACAACTTCATAGTGGTGTTAAGACCAATCAATTCTCACTTAACGACATCTGTCCCTATCCGTTTGATAGGAATCTTTATATGCCACCCTTTCCACGCGGGTTCGAAACACCCAAATTTGAAAAATATAGAGGAAAGGGAGATCCCCGCGATCATGTCCGAGAATTTCATTCCGCTTGTCTCAAAGTTGCATATGAAGACACATACTTAATGCGCCTTTTTCCCCAAAGCTTGGGAGGAACAACCACATCATGGTTTTCCCGACTTCCAGGTGGCATTAGAACATTTGAGGAACTCATCCAGAAGTTCCTATCTCATTACTCTTATAATATTGAACGCGACATCACCATGGCTGATCTATGCAACACCAAACAAAAACCAGGTGAATTATTCGCAGTATTCCTGCAACGATGGCGCCAAATGTCTAGCAGACGTTCTCTTCAGTTACCTGAACGAGAACTAGTGGAAATTTTCATTTCCAACTTAAACGAAGAAATGGAATTTCACCTGGATGTCAAAGATACAGACTCTTTTAACGATATGATCACCAAGGGTATAAAATGTGAAAGGGCACTCATCAAAAAAGGACTCATCAAAATCTTTAATGAACCAAAAGATGCTCCTCGCCCGCGCTTCAATAGCGATAAACCAAACTTCTGGAACAAGAATAAAAATATCGTCAACGATGGGGTTGTGGATGCTCGAACTATCCAAAATGCACAACCTGTGGTTCGATTTGCAGGACAAAATCCTCCACCTCAAAATAACACAAATGTTCCTCTTAATCAAGGTCGCATCACATCTCATGATGAACCAAGACCTCGTCCACAAAAACAAAAACGCACATACACTCCCTTAGGGGAACCCATTGAAACAGTGATGCGACAACTCATTTCTCAGAATTTGATCACTTTACCTAAGTTATCAAATTATGAGCCTCAAGTCAAACCGGCATGGTGGAGAGATACTGAACATTGTTTTGAGCCTCAAGTCAAATCAAGGAAGAGGACATAAGACAAGTAATTGTCATCGATTGAAAGATCTCATTCAGGATCTTATTGACCGAGGAGAAATTGAAATTGAAGGACATGACCCAAAAACAACCAATAATGATCATCAGATGTTCAAGAATCCACTTCCATCACAAGATCAAAGGGGTCCTTCCACTTCCAGACGAGGTCCTAATACCACTGATTATACGCAAGCTGCGTATAATTACACTGTCAATCACCTGTATGATGCCAGTGAACAAATTGCAACCATAACCTTCAAAAATCCCACCTCAAATTGCAATGTTGTTACACGTCGTGGCAAGGTCACCATCAAGGCAGCTCCACAAGGCACCACCTTCGTCCCAAAGCAGTACAATCTTGTGGAACAATTAGACAAAACCCCTGCACTTATATCCATTTTGGAGCTTTTGCGTCTGTCACCCTCTCATAAAACAATCTTGGATCAAGCACTCCAAGAGGCGTCAGTCCCTGCAAATCTAAATACGGACCAGTTTCAAGCCATGGTTGGAAATCTAAAGTCATCACCTTGTCTCACTTTTTCCGAAAGTGACAACTCTTCTTTCCAACAACCTCATAATGCTTCGCTACACATTGAAGGCTTTGTCAACCAACACAGGATCAAGCGAGTCTTGATAGATAATGGAGCAGGCCTAAACATTTGTACACTACAGTTGGTCACAGCATTGGGATATGCAATAGAATCAGTGGATCCTCGCAAGAAGATCACCATCAAGGCCTATGATGATGCAGAGCGTTCATCCAAAGGAGCTGTGGTACTACCAATCCGAGTGGGCCCTGTGGTAAAGCATATCATTTGTCAGGTTCTGGACCTTCCTCTGCCATATAATCTATTATTAGGGAGACCTTGGATACATGCCATGCAAGCTGTTCCATCTACCTACCATCAATGTATCAAGTTCCCACATAACGGTGCAGAGATCACAATCCTGGGCGACGCAAATCCCTTTGCATTTTGCCATAATATCAGCCATCAACCAGAAATTACTGTTCCTAATAATAGGGAAGCCATTTCCTCCACATCATATGTAAATCCCGCCTCTCTTGCTAGTTCAAACACCCCTATACCCAAGCAAGAAAAGCTTAAGATGAAAATCGCAGAGGAAGGTCCTGGAGAATACAACTTGAGTCAGCTCTTTTGTGTGGGACAAATGCCCACTTCTCCTAGAACACATGGTAAACCACAGCAGTTACTCCAGCAACGACTAATCACGCCAGCATGTGCCTTAACGCCTTTCATCCTTGGAAAGAGTCAAGAGGAAGAAACACAAGATGAGGACCTAGCGGACTGGATCTATAAAGATCCCATCACCACTGATAAACCGCAAGTTACACTTCCTACGGAACAATATGGCAAAGGCCTCCTCATTATGCAAAGAATGGGATATGATGGTCAGAGTGCTTTGGGATACTGCAAACAAGGACGACACGAACCTCTACTACCAGAATTCAAGCCCAAAGGTAATACAGGCCTTGGCTTTGAAAAAGAGATCCTTCCTAAACTCAGATTCAAAGGAAAACCCAGCAAACCATTTTGCCCACCTACTGCAAAGAGGATACCTTTCATAATCAAAGCACCATCAAGCACTATCCCCACTGCCCCCTCAAGGCTCACAACTCCACCATCTACAATGCCAATCATCCCACCAAATGAACCAGCAATCCCATCAATAACACCAATAGCAGCAGCAACTGTATCAGAACCCGCTGCAACATCTATGGCGCCAGTAATTCCAGCAGAAGCCACTGAGTCACCATTACCAATACTTCCAGTAACAAATCCTTTAAACCCCATCACGGTTCCTGCAGCACCGATCACCACAAAGATACATAAACCAATCACACCTGCCGTGTTTAACTCCAAAGACATCCCAGTATGCTATAGCAATCGGATGCTGGAGAGTGATTCAGAGACCGACTCACATGAGTGGGAATTCGATTCAGTGCAACTTAACACTTCAGATGAGGAAGACACATCACCACCTCCACCCCGCAAAGACATCCCTGTTTACGGAGAAGCACAGATAAAGACCACTTGGGTACCTGAGCTGGAAACATCTTCCACAGACCCTACGTCTCATCCTACGCCGGATTCTGATAGGGAGAGTACCATAAACGACCTTCACCACACTGTCTTAACCCTCACTGATACATCTCCCGCACTTAACTTAATCGATGAAGTAATGCCCATTATCCACCCTGAACTCATCAAATGGAACCAACCAAATCCCCCATGTCTTGACCTCTTCCAAAATGATGAGGCTATCATTGACTTTTTGGAATTAAGGGATAATCTACCAAGCGGGGATCACAAAGCTGGATTCGCCATTGAACTTAATAGCGCAGCATACTTCGGGGCGGATGCCAAACCCTTCAGCTGCAAAAATATAACATTAAAACATGGATCTTCTAGTGAAAACCACACTGTGGCACTGTTTGATCCAACAAAAGTAAAAAGAAAGAGCGTATCCAACGGTGAAAACCTCTCTGAGGCACTTGAGGATGAAGGGTTTGACATTCTCCCTGCTAGTACACAACAGGAACGATCGACGATTCTCATTGAGGAGACTAAAGAATACAATGTGGGGACTCTTGAAAACCCTCATATCATACATCTGGCATCTCTTCTCACTCCAGAGGAACAGCCTCAATTTATAGAGTTCTTCCAACAGCGTCAGATCAACTTTGCATGGTCATATGCAGACATGTCTGGGCTTGATCCTGATTTAGTCATGCATCATCTCACAGTAGCAAAAGGAGCCAAACCTGTCAAGTAGAAGCTTCGTAAGATGCATCCTTAGATTGCCATGCTAGTCAAAACAGAACTCAAGAAACTCCTGGATGTTGGTTTCATTAGACCAATTGATTATGCAGAATGGATCTCCAACATTGTGCCAGTTGGCAAACCAAAAGGGGGCATCCACATTTGTACAGACTTCAGAGATCTAAATAAAGCATGTCCTAAGGATGACTTCCCTCTACCAAATATCGACATCATAGTGGATCTGACAGCAGGACATGCCATGCTTTCACTCATGGATGGCTTTTCAGGATACAATCAAATAAAGATCGCACCAGAGGATCAACATAAGACAGCCTTCACATGTCCATGGGGCACATACTGCTGGAATGTAATGCCTTTTGGTCTAAAGAATGCAGGAGTGACCTATCAAAGAGCAATGACCACCATCTTCCATGACATGATGCATACTATAATGGAAGATTATGTGGATGATTTACTAGCAAAATCACTTACTAGAGAAGGACATCTTCACATCTTAGATAAAATCTTTGATAGACTGGAACAATACCATGTTCGACTCAACCCAAAGAAATGTGTCTTCGGAGTGACCTCCGGGAAGCTTCTAGGATACATTGTCTCAAGCAAAGGCATTGAGGTCGATCCAGCAAAGGTTAAAGCAATCATGGACATGCCACCTCCAAAGAATATCAGTCAGCTAAGAACACTACAAGGACGGCTTCAATCCATCCGAAGATTCATTGCACAATTGGCTGATAAGTGTCACCCATTTACACATTTGCTACACAAGAACATCCGCTTTCAGTGGGATGCTCGATGCCAGCAAGCATTTCAGACACTTAAAGACTATCTCATGAATCCACCATTGCTGATGCCACCAGATCCAAGTAGACCATTGTTACTCTATATCTCGGCAACAAGTACATCATTGGGTGTACTACTGGCACAACATAATGCAGAAGGCAAAGAGTGTGCTATTTACTACATCTCTCGCACACTGGTTGGCTATGAACTCAATTACACACCTATTGAGCGAGCTTGCCTAGCAGTAATCTTGGCAGCCACTAAACTGAGGCACTATCTGTTAACACACAAGGTGCAACTCATTGCAAAGATTGATCCACTCAAGTATTTACTCAGCAAAGCAGCATTGACAGGCCGCTTGGCCAAATGGGTGATGATTCTAAGTGAATTTGACATTGAGTATGTGGACCGTAAAGCTATCAAAGGTCAAGTTATTGCAGATCAGTTGGCCGATGCACCACTCATAGGCGATCATCCCCTCATTTCCAATTTTCCAGATGAAGAGATATTCATGCTCACAGAAGTACAACCATGGAAGCTATATTTTGATGGTTCATACACTAGGCACGGCTCGGGGGCAGGCATTTTGTTTATCACACCTCAAGGTGATAGCATCCCGAAGTCTTACAGGCTCACATTTCCATGCACAAACAACATAGCAGAGTATGAGGCCTTGATCACAGGACTCAGGTTAGCCGTACAATGGAAATTAAAAGAATTGCAAGTATATGGCGATTCCCAACTAGTCATTCGACAAGCAACCGATGAATATCAGACCAAGGATGATAAACTCATGCCATACAAGCAAATGGTGGACAATCTAAAGACATCATTTACTACTATCACTTTTGAGCAGATACCAAGAGATCAGAATCGAGCTGCTGACGCTATGACTACCATCGCATCTCTACTAGATCTTCCACAGAATTCAACACGCTACGAGTTCTTGGTAGAACAACTTTGGATTCCCGCTTATGATATCCCCGAATCCGAAATGATATGTCGCCTTGTTGGTTCTGAATCCCCATGGTACGGTGAGTTCTACACCTATCTCCACGATCACACCCTTCCTCCCAACCAATCAAATAACCAACGTAAAACCTTCATTCGCCAAACTGCTCGATATACCATTATTGCCGAAACCCTATACCGACGCAGTCTTGATGGTACTCTCCTTCGATGTCTAGAACAAGGTGAGATAACAAAGGCTTTGGAAGAGGTACATGAAGGAATTTGCGGGACTCACTCAAGTGGTCCATCACTAGCCAAGAAGATCATGCGAGCTGGATACTATTGGCCATCTATGGAAAAGGATTCCTACTACTTTGTCAGGAAATGCAAGAAATGTCAAGTTCATGGCGACCTAATACATGCACCAGCACAGGAACTACAACCAATCACAACACCATGGCCTTTTTGTCAATGGGGTCTTGATCTTGTGGGTAAAATCCATCCATCTTCATCCAATGGCCATAAATTCATTATTACCGCCACCAAATATTTCACCAAGTGGATCGAAGCTGTTCCACTTACCCAAGTCACCGGCAAGCAGATCGCCTCATTCATCCTCAATTACATCATCTGTCGGTATGGTGTGCCCATGTCCATTGTCACAGATAACGGTCTTCCTTTCAAAAATCAGGATGTCCGTGAGCTTTGTGAGAAATTTCATATCCAACACCGCTTTTCCACTCCCTATTACCCACAAGGCAATGGTCAAGCCGAAGCATCCAATAAAAACATATTGAGGATCCTAAAGAAGATAGTCAATGATGTCGGTCGTGATTGGCATGTTCAATTGAATCCAGTGCTATGGGCATATCGAACTAGCATTCAAACCCCTACAGGTGCAACTCCTTATTCATTGGTCTATGGTGCAGAAGCTATCTTGCCTATTGAGGTCGAGATACCATCATTAAGGGTTTCCTTGCACAATCTCATTGATGATGACGCATACAGAGTCTCACGCCTTCAGGACTTGGAGCTACTTGATGAGAAGCGACAAGCTGCATACAACCATCTCAAAGCCTATCAGCAGCGCATGAGTAGAAGCTACAATCACCGAGTTAGACCTCGTACATTTGAGGTAGGTGATCTTGTTCTTCGAGAGAATCCTCGCAACCAACCAAACAGAGAACATCAAGGCAAGTTTGAATCAAATTGCCTAGGCCCATATGTTGTCACTGCTGTATTCGGGTCCGGGGCATATCAGTTGGCTACATTAGACGGAGAACCGCTCGCAGATCCAATCAACAGCATGCACCTCAAAAGGTTTTATACCTAAGGTGTACAGAGCATCAGGCTCCACTGCACATCAGAAAATACCAAAAACATTCAGAAAATGTCCTGAAGAAAATACAAAAACATTCACAAAAGTAAAGAAAAAAATCATGCATCCAAACGGTGAACAACCACTCCGGTGGCACCTTGGGTAAGTGCGATGGTGAAAACCTGGCAAACAGGCGCCACTCGTAAAGGCAATGGCTCCAGTATCTTTCAGGCTCATTGCGATCACATTCATGCACACATACATCCATCCATCCAAACCATGGCTTGTTATTTGATCTGCAATTAAGAAAATACTCCATGCGTCTAGCATCCCACCTTTTCATAGTCAGGTCTACAAACTGGGGGCAATACCCTTACCCTCGTGAAGGAAGTGGATTCTACATTGTCTCATATGATTCATTACGCTCTTCATTCAGGCAATCATCAGAAAATATCAAAAACATTAAAAAAATGACTCTCAAAATACCAAAAACATTCAAAATTGTTTCACAAAATCCAAAAAACATCGGAAAACCCATCAAAAATCACACAAAAACATGGCAACACCTTGTACATACTCATCCATGCAGATACCAAAACAAACATTGCGACAAACTACTCACACAATGACCATTTACCAAACAACCACACAATCCACATCAACAATCCAAAACTGTCTTTAAAACAAGGATGCATCCTTCCTTACCAAAACAAAGACAAGATGACATTTTCTTTGACAAGAAAATTATGTTAAGCTATCAAATACTTGGTTGATTTCTGGTCTAGTAATTTATATTAGGATCTTTCAGCATTGTTTTGTATCATTTGCGCATTATTTCCGATGAAGTTCTGGGGCATGTACTAATGGTGTCTACGTGGGAAGTTCACCAAGCTACATGATCTTATGCAAAATGCAGTCATAGATCATTACGGCTTGCTGACTACAACATATACCTCGACTATATGAGCATGAACCATTACCAAGGATCCATATTCTTTTATTCTTTATGTATATACTATTTGTTTACAGGTACAATGCTCATTCTTTGGTTCCTCCTACCTCATCCAAACTGGATAAAGATTTTATCTCTTATTACGGTATGCACTTGTCTCAGGATATGATCAGCCTAAGATCAAGGAGGACGTTCCAAGTCATGCATGAAAGGAGATAATCCTTATCTGTTCCGCAAGCAATACTCAGGTCAACTTGATCCATTATATCACGTTGCTTGTATTAACTTGCTATATAAAAATCCATGTAAGAAATACTCTGGTCATCTTGAATCTTTATGTCAAGTTGCTTGTATTTTCTTACAACATTTTAAAGCTCAATGATGAAAAATAAAGCACCATGGATCGTCATTCCATCTCATTTGTATATATTGCATTTCGTTGCATTCCACCCATCCATACATTCATAATAGCTGCATATCATGCATACGTAGTCATAATAATGCATACTCTATTTTACTCATCTTCTTCCATAGGACTCGATCCTAGTCCTCCATATCTTCTATCTAACATCAAATCCCCCCTCACCCTCCCTATCTTGATCATCAACATCATCCTAATCCCTTCATCACTTCCCATCCTCATTCATCCACACAATCCAGCAAGTTGCTCTGTCTACACAGATACATCGACTCCCACAGATACTCTGATCAAGTATCTTCGGGTCTCAACAGGTAATCGATTATGGTAATCCTAGACTACATCAGGCATTTATCATAATGACCTAGTCTCAACGGGGCTGCTATGATTCCCCACAACCATCCATCACACGCACATACTATCAATTGATCAAACAATCAAACACAATCCAATGGACAATTACATCAATTGTCTACGTCTCAACGAGTATTTTGCTTCATATACCTTGACTTCATCGGGCAATTACATCAATTGTCTAAGTCACCATCAGGTCACTTTGATTCACTTACTCAGACTTTATCATGTCCAAGCGACCAACTGACATCAACTGTCACGCTTTGACTTGACCGGGGCAATTAAACTGATTGCACCAGATTGTCCAAACAATTTTGATCAATTGTAGAGCATCAATCCAAACCCCACACTACATCTGTTGTATCTCTTGCATGACCTCAGGGTACTCGTTGGCTTGTTGTTTCTTCATATTCACTCCATTTTCTCCCATTCTTTCATCATTAGTTCTAATTTCTTCTATTCTACCTCCCCTCCACTTTTCATTCTTTTTCGAGAGATCGCCCGATTTTTCAAAAAAATTCGGCCCATCTCTCGAGGGGGCATACCACCCATTAAATTTACATTTTATGGGGCATTTCTTCACACCTATTTTTCTTTCTTTGAAACGACGCGATAAACCGCACCGTCTCAAAGAGGGGCAAATGTAGTCACATAAATCTGTCCACTTAATTAAATGAATACTTAGTATTTATTTGATTATTTAACCATCAATTAATAATTAATTAAATTAATATTTAATTAATTCATCTTAACCCTATTCTCCTATTAATTAAATAAATTATTCAATTTATTTGATTTAATTCACTTAACCAAATTCAGACCATTAATTAAATAAATAAATCATATTTATTTAATCAAATATTCTCTCACATTTAAATAAATTAATATTTATTTAAATCCCCCAAAATCCCACCTCTCACATTTAAATAAATAAATCATTTATTTAAATCACCTTTATCCTCCACCCACTTGTATTTTCCTACAAAAGCAAGTTGCACAACTATTTTAAATAAATTATTTATTTAAAATCCTATTTATCCTCACCCACTTGAAACCTTTAATGGTTTCCCTTAAAGTAGTCAAACTTGATGGCTTTAAAGTCTTCAAACTTGATGGCTTCCTTCTATAGTCTTCTTAAGACTTTAATGGTTTTCCTTAAAGTCTTCAAGCCTTTAATGGTTTCCCTCAAAGTCTTCAAGCATTTTAATGCTTTATCTTCATTTTTCTCATTTAAATAAATTAATATTTATTTGAATATTTATCCAAATGCAAATTACACCATTTAATTGAAATAAATGATTTTATTTTAATTGAAAATACCAAAATTTCTCCCACTTGCATTTTCCTACAAAATCCACTTGTATGCCTAAACCCCTTCTAGATTCTTCTAAACCCTTCCTAATTAGCCTAAATTTATCCCTTAAATATTGTCACATTCCTAAGCAAATTGGAGTCACTTCTCAAAGACTCCAAAGTCTTTGAAAAGCAATTAATGCTTTGTGTGTTCAACAAATTAACCCTCAAAGTCTTGGATAACCTTTGAAAGCTTCCAACCTTCAACCACTAAATGGCTCAAAGTCTTTGATAACCATTGAAGGCTTTCAACCTTCAACCACTTAATCCCCAAAGTCTCCAATAACCATTAATGGTTACCTCAAACCCTCCCACATGGTTAAAACATTTGTTTTGACTCAACCTCTACCCAACCCAAAGGTCTCATCAGGCCATTAATGCTTTGACCTTGATTATCTCTTAAACATTTGCACAAAGGTTTATCCTTGGATTAACTCTTAATCCAGTGGGTAATCTTAATTTAGACTTGACCCTTGCCTTCTAGATAACCATGAGGTCTTCTCAGGCCTTTAATGCCTCCAACCTCTTCTCTCAACCCAATCCTATGTTGAAACTTGTCACCATTTTATTGGTGCCAATTGTGCACATGGATCCCCAACTTTCAATCCTAACCCTTGTTAAGATTTCTCAATCTTAACCCTTCATTTCCCTATTTCTTCTATAAATAGAACCCTTCTCCTCAAGCAAAGGGAGAAGCATTTTTAGAGTATTGTTGTTATACTGGCATTAGCATAGAGCTTTTTCATAGCATCACTATCTACTCTTGCATAGTATTTTCTTATCATATTCAACCATCTTGAATCTCCATATGGCATCCATGGCTAGTGCTAAAAGCTGAGAGCTACACTCGTTTGGGACTTGGAGAGGAGAGGAACAAGGGAGGAGCAACTATGAGCATCTTGATTAGCTATTTCATTTTATGTTTATATGCTTTCTATTTCATGCTTAATATCTCTCTTGATATGCCTGTTTAGGATAATCTTTTGTTGCTAACACTAATGTTTGTTTCTTGTGCTCTTGTGTGTGTTGCCATCAAACAGGTTTTCTAATGCTTTTTGCAGAGCATTAGTAATATTTGAAAGGATATATGAAGGCCATGGTAGAAGAGAATATTTACTTCACACTAAGTGAAGTTATGTTGGTAGTTGCCATGGATGTAAAGTGGGGAGTGTAAAGGAGTCTTTGGATTCATGAAGAATGTTAAGGAGAAAAGGTTAGTTATATCAAGGAAAAATAAAGAAAAAAGGGAAGTGATAAAGAAGGGAGGAAGAAAATAGGGAAGAAAGTGAGGAAATAAAGAGGGAGATCTAATTTATTTTGGTATGTATCCTCTACTACTCTTTTTCTTGTTGAATGATTTTGCAATATTTTGAGAAGACTGCAAGGCATGAAGTAATGCTCATAAGGCATGAAGGAGCTATGTAAAGCACAAACCATACATATGAATACATGTAAGGCATGAATCATACATGTAAACCATGAAATAATACATAAATACACATAAGGTACAAGCACATATGAGAAAGGTTCTCATGGAGTGGACATGTTGAAGACACATCGATCATGAAGCATACAAGAGAGAGGTATTCATGGAATAGACATCTGAAAACATCTCATTCATGAACTAACAAAATGCTAAATAAAATGAAAAGTAATAAAAAAACTTACAAGGATGAGGCATATTCATAACTTTTGCAGTCCCACCATGGATATCAACACTAGAAGCAACTCATATTGTTAGTGTACATACAAGACAATATGGGAGTTCATTATACCCAACAACTTGTGGTGTTGTTGTTCATGTTGGCTCTGTTGGACCCTCCAATTAAGATTCAATATACATTATTCAATAAGATTAACTATGCAACATAATGAAATATTGAAAAGTGTGTTATCTTATTGAGCTTCGCTTGGTTTCGAGAATAGTTTAATATTCTCTACTTAACAGGGCCAACCACGTGAAGGTCGAAGCTCATTTGGCCCCTCCCCCCCCCTAACATCACTCTAAATTCTGCATTAACTTCTAACATTCATTCATTCTTCTACTATTAATAAAATATAACATTCATTGATTAATATCACATAACGTTCATTAACACATAACATTGATTAACATGAATTAACACACAACATTCATCAATATTAATTAACACATATCATTCATAACCATTCATTAGCACATAATTACATTCATTAACACATAAAAATTAGTCATTATCAAATAAGGTAGATTACAATCATTTCTTTTTTTGTTTTTTCTTTGAAGCTATGAAAAGACTAAGTGGAGCATCATTTTCTTCATCATTTCCCCCCTCTTCAGTTGTTCCACCCTCTTGTCGTGATCTCGATGTATGCCTAGTCCTATACTGAGGACGAGGACACTAAAGCAAAGGGGGGTCCTCTGCAATAACAAAGAAATGGGTTAAATTAAAAATATTTTTTATTATTGTTACAAGTATTTCATTAATTTAGAGAACATAAGTATTGGTCTCTTTACCTGATGGGGCCACATCATTTTTGTCATGCCCAAAATTTAGGGCAAAAACGGAACAATTTTTTTTTTAAAACACATACTAATTAATTAACAAGTTCACTCACACGACAAGCGTTATAGAAATTTCCATAATTATATTCGAACTAGTTCTGAGACGAACCAAGCATTGATAGTTTGTTAAATATTATTTGCGGAAAACTAACTGGTTTAATTTTATCTCCACGAGATACCTAGTCTTTAGGTTTATTAAATTAATCACGTTAAGGAAAATAGGAGAGGAAATTTATTTCAAATCCCATTAAGACATATAGTCTAAACATCCAATTTAAAATCTAAATACTCTAATTAAATTAACCGGGACAAAAATAAGTATTTATTACCTTAAATACTTTTAAAATTATAAAAGCTAGGCTTTCTTCTGATAATTTATTTATTTCACTTTTCTTTTTACTTCTTATGAGTAATCATACGGAGGTATTTAACTATTTATAAACTCCATTAAATACTTTTAAATATTTTAAACTTTATTATATACTTACTCCAATTTTATAACCAGAATATATGTTTATATATATATATATATATATATATATATATATATATATATATATATATATATATATATATATATATATATATATATATATATATATATTTAAATATATAATATATATATATCTATATATTAGATTTTAATCCTTTCAAAATTATCTCCCCAAGATAATAGTTAATTTTCTCTCCAACCCTAATTAAGGATTCATATGATTTGTTTTACATAAATATGTTAATAACTATGAAACTAATATAATTTTAATTCTTTTACCCTAGCCCTACCCGGGCTAGGGTTTAATCCTTTTTTTTTTTAAAACACTGAGTATTCTTTTTAGCACGGCCGAAAACCCCAAAGGCAGCGGCCATGATTTTACTGCAGGTTCGAAGGAGGACGACTGGGAAAGGCCAAGGCACCAATGTATGGGCGCACAGTGGGCACCGCGGCACTACTGTGTGTCCACACAGTGGCGGCTGCGGCCGTCCACTGTGTGTCCACATAGTGGGAGCCGAAGCGGCCGCACTGTGTGTGCACACAGTGGGCACCGCGCGGCCCTCACTGTGCGTACACACAGTGGGGTCCGCGTGGACCCAAAACTTCTCTTTTTTTAAAAAAAATTATTTTAAAAAAATATATATATATTTTATATAAATATATATATATATATAAATATATATATATATATATATATATATATATATATATATTTATATATATATATATATATATATAAAAATATATATTCATATAGTTATGAGGGTGAAAAAAATATATCAATAAATATATATTTTTTGTAATAAGATTTACATGCAAAATTTTTTAACAAAACTAATAAAAGAAAAGCATTATGTAAATTCAAGAATATATATATATATATATATATATATATATATATATATATATATATATATATATATATATATATATAGAATTAGGCCCTTTTTTTTTTTTTTTTTGTTTTTTTTAATTGCTGATAAAAGAATGAAGCTAAATCTATTGATAAGCTTTTTAATCATCTCTAATTAGAAAAACAATTTTAAAATACATTTTAGGAAATACAATATACTTCTCTATAATAAATAGATTCATTGATTTTTCAACTAATTTAGCAATAACTTAAAACATTTTTTTTTAAAAAAATACGTAAGATCTTTTAGTAAAAATAAATTCATATTTTTAGCAAGTAGAATATAGATAAAATTTATTTGTAAACTATTTTTTTTTTTTCATAATACAAAGAAGCTTTTGCATGCAACTCAAAATGACTCTTCTTTTTCTAAAAATCAGGAGTAGAAATAAACAAGCTTTTCTTTTTACAACTCTAAGATATTCTGCAAATTTTACAGGATGTTTCTTTGTTTAGCTACAACAATAACCCCAAGTCTAATTTCAAGAATTTCAACTTGCCTCTCATTTTTAAGAATGAGGGCTCACTTCTGTAACAACTTTAAACAAATATTTGCAAATGAAATAAAGTATCTTCAACAATAATCTTCTGTATCTTTTCATGGCACCTATCCTCTTCTCCTGACTTTCCTGCATAATAGAAACACAAATATGACCACGAAGTGGTCACCTCCCAGCCTAGGCTAACTGGTAGCCACCCCCGAGCTCGGAGAACCAATTCCTAGATGGGTAACAAACATGCAAACACATAGAAAGCAAATGCATACAGATTTTCCAGACACATTCCCAACTTGGCTTTCACAACACCACACTTTGGTGATGAACATTTTCAAATGGTGGTAGTGGACCAATACCCTGAGGAGAACTGCAAGTATGAAATAAACAAGAAGCCACCTCATGGCACAATAATAATATCAAGAACCTCAACCCCTTATTCCTTATGCCCCCCAAAGGCATTCTAGCCTTATATCCCTCCTTATGACCCCCATTGCACAAATAGGCCATGCAGCAAGGGTCACAACAAAGATCCCTTGTGATCGCTCTCAAAGAGAGTCTCTCACTCGAGGGTTGTCACTGCTCCCACCCACAAGATCCTTTTCTCTCCCAAGAGTAAGAGGTCTTGAGAAAACTCCCAAAACACAAACAAATCATAATGGAAAAATACCGAAAGATTTTCTAACAAAAACTTTCAAGAACACAGATTTCTTACACCAACAAACTTCCAGACATAAACAAGGAGAAGACATTATAATGAATAACTGAAACCAACCTTAATCTGCCCAAAGGTATTATGATATTTGATGAAGAGCTGCCCAATCCACGAATCTTTTTCCTTCTACCCTTAATCAATTTTTCTATTCCATAACATTATTTTCTTTTCAAATTTTCTCTTGTCTCCAAAAATGGAGAGTGGGTGATTACCCTCCAATTCTCAAAAATCTTCCTTAAGAAGCTCACTCTCTGAGTTCTCACAAGTTTCTAAAAACCAAAAAGGAAAGAAAGCAAAAATGCAAAAAGACTCTCATTCCAAAAGGAAAAATCTTGATTAGATTTAACTTCTAATTTTCAATTTTCGCTCAACTCAAAAAAGCCAATTTTTAAAGGGTTAAAAAGATCATTATAAAGTAGAAACTTGCCTAAAATTACCCCTAACCCCTAGGTATACCTTATGGGCTTTAGGAAACCCTATTAAACTACCCCTAGGTGTTCATTTAACCCATTTTAAACCCCTCTGAAGTTTATTTTCGGGTCAAACATAAGTTGACCACCCCAAATATTATATTCCCAAAACATTTATGACAACACATTATTTTATTTAAGAAGAACTATAATTAAACACTTTCCCACCAAGAGACCAAATAAAACATTTAAATTTAAATCCACACGTGTCAAGTGACACAAATAAAACACTTTTACAAAATAAAACATGAAATTGTCTCTTGTGGTTCTACACATTAAATTTAAATAACACTTAACACTCATGCAACATATATTGTTACGAATAAAATACAACACAAACGGGGTGTTGTCTCTCCAAATAGACAACCCCTGGCTGACGAACATACATAAGTCTAGGTTTGGTTCTCCGTAATTTCCATGGTCACATGGTAAATTTCCTACGCATCTCATTTAACACATTAGTACTTTCAAATATCCACATATAATATAATTCAAAGGAATAACAATACACATCATCACTTGCATACAATTTTCATCAGCATAGATTAAATACATCTTTTATCAAGCAAAGTTCTCATAAACAATTTCATCCCAATTCACATAAACTTAACCATACATCATAGTTCTATTATCATAGAAAAGTCCTGCAAATTAAATAATGACATCTATCATTGCAATATCATCTTATCTAACAATCAAGTAGTGTTCTATCTCATAAGGCATATAAGTAAAATCATCAAATTATACCAATGTTATCCAAATCCTAAAATCATATAAGTTCTAAGTCTCAAAAAGCATCAAAATAAAGTATCCATCATAGTCTAAATATAAAATCCACTGAATGTCAGATTGAGTCGAGGTGAGGCCTCACATCCTCCCCCTCTAGGCATGAACTTCCTCCTGGAGTTCATCAAAGAGGTGAGGGTACTCTGATCTCATACGTGTTGCGTCCTCCCATGAAGCCGTAACCTCGTCATAACAATCCCACTGGACCCTAACCTGGTCCAGCTCTCGGCCTCGAAGGGCCAATGTCCGGCGTGCCAAAATGCGAATGGGCTCCAAAGCTAGCTGCCTGTCCGACTCCACTTGCAGGGCATCCCAATCTAGAAGGTGAGACTCATCATAGATATACTTTCTCAAAACTGAAACATGAAACACATTGTGGATGCATGACAGGCTAGGTGGCAAAGCTAAATGGTAGGCAACTGGGCCTATCCTCTCCAGAATCTCAAAAGGTCCTACAAAGCGAGGTGCGAGCTTAGAACCCTTTCCGTAACGGATTGGACTCTTATGTGGTCGCACTCTCAAGAAAACTCTGTCTCCAACCAAGTAGCTACGATCTATCCTCTTTGCATTGGCATATTTCTTTTGTCTATCTTGAGCCTCTTCAAGACGCTGCCTAATCAAATCCACCTACTGTTCCATATCCCGAACTAACTCAGGACCAATAGCAACTCTATCCTCTATGCGATCCCAACTCAAGGGCGTCCTGCAAGGCCTGTCGTATAATGCCTGATAGGGTGGCATCCCCAAAGAAGTGTGATGCCCATTGTTATAGGCAAACTCTACTAAGGGAAGATACTCCTCCCACCGGGTCTGATGATCCATGACGTACATACGAAGCATATCCTCTAACACCTGATTGACCCTCTCTGTCTGACCATCTGTCTCCGGGTGATAGGCTGTACTGAAATTGAGCTTAGTGCCCATAGCTGCCTGTAATGACTTCCAAAAGGAAGAAGTGAAAAGAGAATCCCTGTCAGAAATAATCTTACGGGGTACGCCATGTAGTCTAACAATGTCTCGCAAGAACACCTGTGCTACTGCTGGAGCTATGAATGTAGTACGAACTGGTGAAAAGTGAGCTACTTTGGTCAACTTGTCAACTATCACCAAGATAGCATCATGGCGACGAGAAGACATAGGGAGACCAATGATGAAATCCATGGATATAGTATCCCACTTCCACTCTGGTATAGGATGAGACTGAAGCAACCCACCTGGATGGTGGTGCTCCGCCTTTACCCTCTGGCACTTGAGACATCGAGCTACTATCTCAGCAATGAGTTGCCGCATTCCAGGCCAATGGTACAGTTGCCTCAAGTCAGCATGCAACTTCTTAACCCCGGGATGCACTGCATAAGGAGCTCTATGAGCTTCCATGACAATGAACTCTTGCAACCCTCCGGAGGAAGGTACATAAATGCGCCCTCTGTGGCGTAATAGTCCATCGGAATCCAAAGAATAATCCACATATTTCCCTTCTAGAGTAACCTGAGAACGTAATATCTGACAAACCTCTGCATACCATCCATCCTCTGACAAGTGCCGAAGTATACGGTCTCTCAAGTCTATGCCCATGGATATGGTGTAAACCTCGTGACGTCTCCTACTCAAGGCATCTGCAACTACATTTTCCCTACCTTTGATGTAGTGAACATCAAAATCATATTCGCACATGAACTCCATCCATCTCCTCTGACGGGCATTAAGGTTCGGCTGAGTGAAGATGTACTGAAGACTCTGATGATCTGAATGCAGCTCAAAGTGATGCCCTAAAAGGAAATGTCTCCACCTCACAAGTGCATGCACTACTGCTGCGAGCTCAAGGTCGTGAGTGGGATAATTAAGTTCATGAGTCTTAAGTTTCCTAGACTCGAAAGCTATGGCCCTACCATCCTGCATAAGAACTGCCCCTAAACCCTCTAGAGAAGCATCTATACAAACCATGAAGTCAGCTGAAGGATCTGGTACAACAAGGATAGGAGTGCTAGTAAGTGCCTTCTTGAGTTCCTGAAAGGCCTTCTTGCACTTCTCTGTCCACTCAAATTTCTTCCCTTTACGCTGAAGAGAAGTAATAGGGTGTGCGACTCTGGAGAATTCCTCGACAAAACATTGGTAATACCCTGCTAAACCCATGAAACTCCTGACCTCTGTCACATTGGTAGGCACTGGCCAATCCATAATAGCCCTAATCTTTGATGGGTCAACTGAGATCCCATCACCAGAAATAACGTGTCCAAGGTACTTGACCTCAGATCGAAAGAAAGCACACTTCGATAGGCTGCCAAACAACTGGTTATCCCGCAAACACTGCAATACCTGTTTCAGGTGCTCCTCATGTTCCTTCTCATTCTGAGAATATATCAGTATATCATCGAGGAACACAATAACAAAATGGTCCAGAAAGGTACGGAACACCCATTTCATGAGGCTCATAAAAACTGCTGGGGCATTTGTAAGTCCGAAGGGGACTACGGTAAACTCATAGTGACCATAGCTAGTGCGAAATGCGGTCTTGTGGATATCACTTTCCACTATTCTCAGCTGATGGTATCCTGACTTCAGATCTATTTTGGAAAAGACTTTGGCACCCTGAAGCTAGTAAAATAAGTCATCAATTCTGGGCAAAGGATATCGGTTCTTGATGGTTACTTTATTTAGCTGCCGATAATCCATGCACAATCGGAGAGATCCATCCTTCTTCTTAACGAAGATGACTGGTGCACCCCACGGGCATACGCTAGGATGGAAATGACCCTTCTCAAGAAGTTCCTCAAGTTGAATTTTAAGTTCATTAAGCTCATTTGTGGTCATTCTATAAGGTTCTTTGGAAACTGGCTCGGCTCCTGGTACTAGGTCTATATGCAAATCAATCTCTCTGCGGGGAGGCATTCCCGGTAACTTTGAAGGAAATACGTCTGAATATCCCTTAAGGATAGGATGGTCATCCAGCGATGTTTCTTTTTCCTCCTCTTCCCCTCTGTCACTGATAGTGATAGCAAAAAGCTGACATCCCTTCCGCATGCTCCGCTTAAGCTGCATTACGGAGATCATACGAAGAGACACGGGCCTATGAATCCTGGTGATAACTATGGGCGAACCATGATCATCCTCACACTCGATCCTTTTCAGGCAGCAATCCATCTTGGCTCTATGGGAATAAAGCCAATCCATGCCAAGTACGATTCCGTAAGATCCAAGTGGAGTCACTCTAAGGTCTACTAAAGTGGTGGTCTTGCCAATCTACAGCTAACATGCCCTAACCTCTGATTCCACTGACACTCTAGCCCCTGAAGCTAATTCCACTTCCCAACTGACACCCTGTCTAGTTGCCACTAGCCCGCAACGCTCCACAACCAATGGAGATATAAAGGAGTCAGTAGCTCCTGAATCAAACGAAATAGATACATTGTTACCTTTGATTATACCTGTAGATTCGATAACTGTGGCCTGATGCTCAGCCTAGCGGTTGTCAACCGCTGCGAAAACTCTATGGGACCTACCCATATCACCAACTGTCGGCTCTGAAGCGGCCATCCGCTGACTCCCTGCTACTTGTCCCTGAGGGCAATCCCTCGCCATATGCCCCATGGCTCCACATGTAAAGCAAGCACTCCCGTGCCTAGAACTGGGCACCCTGAGGCCTAGAAAATGCCTGACCTCCTATCCTACTGGATCGGCTGTACCCACCCTTGGAGGACTACTGAGTCCCCGCCGGCTGTGTGTACTGCCCGTTTGCTCTTTGATCACATTTCTGTCCCTGAGTCTGCCACTACTTGGGCTTGGAGCCCTGCTGATACTATGGAGGCTTCTGCCTCTAGTTCTGAGGTGTCTGTTGTGGAGGAGGGGGTTTGGAGAACCCCTGAGAATTTTGGTTGTTCCCTTTCTAATGTGGTTTCTGGAATCCATAAGTCTGAGGTGCGGGATTTCAGTTCTGAAACTGATCCCTATTGTCCTGTGGCCTAACCTGAATTTCCTCGGCAATCAGTGCCTTCTCCACAGCAACCCAAAGGCTCTCTGGAGCGGACATCCTAATAGGCCCAACTATACTGACATTTAATCCCTTGATGAAGCAGTTTACAAGAAGTTTCTCATCCTTTAGATAATCTACATATGGCAACAACTCAAAGAATTTACTCTCATACTGGGTTACTGACAAGCCTTTTTGTTGGAGATCATGAAATTCGTCTATACGACGCTGCCTAAAGTGTTCTGATAGGTACCTCTCATGGAACCTCTCTGTGAATATCTCCCAAGTGAGTGTATCAGGAACCAATCCGCATTTGTACTCTTCCTGTCTCCACCAGGTGGAGGTTGTCCCTCTCAAAAGATGAATTGCAACACATGCTTTCAAGTTGCTCTCATAAGAACGCAACGCAAAGCACCTCTCAAGACTCAGAAGCCATGCCTCAGCCTCTACTCCATCTGTAGAACCTCCAAAGGATGGTGGTTGGAGGCGCATGACCTCCCTGATGAGATCCCCTGGATCTCGACGACCTCTCTCAAAATAAACTGGTTCTACCGCTGGAGGTGGTCCTGGCATATGCACTGACTCTGGCTCATTTCCACCCTGACTCTCAACAGGAATCAGAGCTGGGCTCCTGCTTCGCTCTCTATCAACAGATCTATGACTCCCAGAGTCATGACTCCTAACCTGAGGGTTCTCTACTGGAATCCTTTCTTGAACAATGCCAATAAGATTCTGAATGGCTGCTAAGAGGTCTCGGTTAGGTTCATTTGGCTGTTCGGGAGGTGCTTCTGGGTTCTCCTCTAGAACCGATGCCTCCCTCTCTACCTCATCGCGTGCTATGTGCACACGTCTAGGACCCCATCCGCACTTGCGAGCTTGTCGCGTCGTCGGAGGCATCCTAAGAGGAAATAAGGCAAAACAATTAATTTATTTCTTTTAGAATTAAATTCAATTAAATTCAAAAATCAATTTAACAAAATAATTTTAAATATTCTAAGGCGAAACGTAAGTGAGTAAGGTTCCTAGTGTGGAAACTTGGCTCTGATACCAAAATGTCATGCCCAAAATTTAGGGCAAAAACAGAACAATTTTTTTTTTAAAACACATACTAATTAATTAACAAGTTCACTCACACCACAAGCATTATAGAAATTTCCATAATTATATTCGAACTAGTTCTGAGACGAACCAAGCATCGATAGTTTGTTAAATATTATTTACGGAAAACTAACTGGTTTAATTTTATCTCCACGAGATACCTAGTCTTAAGGTTTATTAAATTAATCACATTAAGGAAAATAGGAGAGGAAATTTATTTCAAATCCCATTAAGACATATAGTCTAAACATCCAATTTAAAATCTAAATACTCTAATTAAATTAACCGGGACAAAAATAAGTATTTATTACCTTAAATACTTTTAAAATTATAAAAGCTAGGCTTTCTTCTGATAATTTATTTATTTCACTTTTCTTTTTACTTCTTATCAGTAATCATACGGAGGTATTTAACTATTTAAAAACTCCATTAAATACTTTTAAATATTTTAAACTTTATTATATACTTACTCCAATTTTATAACCAGAATATATGTTTATATATATATATATATATATATTAGATTTTAATCCTTTCAAAATTATCTCCCCAAGATAATAGTTAATTTTCTCTCCAAACCTAATTAAGGATTCATATGATTTGTTTTACATAAATATGTTAATAACTATGAAACTAATATAATTTTAATTCTTTTACCCTAGCCCTACTCGGGCTAGGGTTTAATCCTTTTTTTTTTTTAAACACTGAGTATTCTTTTTAGCAGGGCCGAAAACCCTTAAGGCAGCGGCCATGATTTTACTACAGGTTCGAAGGAGGGCGACTGGGAAAGGCTGAGGCACCACTGTATGGGCGCACAGTGGGCGCCGCGGCACCACTGTGTGTCCACACAGTGGGCGCCGCGGCACCACTGTGTGTCCACACAGTGGGCGCCGCTAGCGGCTCCCCCACTGTGTGGCCACACAGTGGCGGCCGCGGCCGTCCACTATGTGTCCACACAGTGGGAGCTGAAGCGGCTGCACTGTGTGTGCACACAGTGGGTGCCGCGCGGCCCTCACTGTGCGTACACATAGTGGGGTCCGCTTGGACCCAAAACTTCTCTTTTTTTAAATTTTTTTTTTTTTTAAAATATATTTTATATAAATATATATATAAATATATATATATATATATATATATTTATAGATATATATATATATATATATATATATATATATTTATTTATATATATATATAAAAATATGTATTCATATAGTTATGAGGGTGAAAAAAATATATCAATAAATATATTTTTTTTGTAATAAGATTTACATGCAAAAATTTTAAACAAAACTAATAAAAGAAAAGCATTATGTAAATTCGAGAATATATATATATATATATATATATATATATATATATATATATATATAATTAGGCCCTTTTTTTTTGTTTATTTGTTTTTTTTAATTGCAGATAAAAGAATGAAGCTAAATCTATTGATAAGCTTTTTAATCATCTCTAATTAGAGAAACAATTTTAAAATACATTTTAGGAAATACAATATACTTCTCTATAATAAATAGATTCATTGATTTTTCAACTAATTTAGCAATAACTTAAAACATTTTTTTTAAAAAAAAATAGGTAAGATCTTTCAGTAAAAATAAATTCATATTTTCAGCAAGTAGAATATAGATAAAATTTATTTGTAAACTATTTTTTTTTTTTCACAATACAAAGAAGCTTTTGCATGCAACTCAAAATGACTTTTCTTTTTCTAAAAATCAGGAGTAGAAATAAAACAAGCTTTTCTTTTTACAACTCTAAGATATTCTACAAATTTTACAGGATGTTTCTTTGTTTAGCTACAACAATAACCCCAAGTCTAATTTCAAGAATTTCAACTTGCTTCTCATTTCTAAGAATGAGGGCTCACTTCTGTAACAACTTTAAACAAATATTTGCAAATGAAATAAAGTATCTTCAACAATAATCTTCTATATCTTTTCATGGCACTTATCCTCTTCTCCTGACTTTCCTGCATAATAGAAACACAAATATGACCACGGAGTGCTCACCTCCCAGCCTAGGCTAACTGGTAGCCACCCCCGAGCTCGGAGAACCAATTCCTAGACGGGTAACAAACAGGCAAACACATAGAAAGCAAATGCATACAGATTTTCCAGACACATTCCCAACTTGGCTTTCACAACACCACACTTTGGTGATGAACATTTTCAAAGGGTGGTAGTGGACCAATACCCTGAGGAGAACTGCAAGTATGAAATAAACAAGAAGCCACCTCATGGCACAATAATAATATCAAGAACCTCAACCCCTTATTCCTTATGCCCCCCAAAGGCATTCTAGCCTTATATCCCTCCTTATGACCCCCATCGCACAAACAGGCCATGCAGCAAGGGTCACAACAAAGATCCCTTGTGATCGCTCTCAAAGAGAGTCTCTCACTCGAGGGTTGTCACTGCTGCCACCCACAAGATCCTCTTCTCTCCCAAGAGTAAGAGGTCTTGAAAAAATTCCCAAAACACAAACAAATCATAATGCAAAAATACCAAAAGATTTTCTAACAAAAACTTTCAAGAACACAGATTTCTTACACCAACAAACTTCCAGACATAAACAAGGAGAAGACATTATAATGAATAACTGAAACCAACCTTAATCTGCCCAAAGGTATTATGATATTTGATGAAGAGCTGCCCAATCCACGAATCTTTTTCCTTCTACCCTTAATCAATTTTTCTATTCCATAACATTATTTTCTTTTCAAATTTTCTCTTGTCTCCAAAAATGGAGAGTGGGTGATTACCCTCCAATTCTCAAAAATCTTCCTTAAGAAGCTCACTCTCTGAGTTCTCACAAGTTTCTAAAAACCAAAAAGGAAAGAAAGCAAAAATGCAAAAAGACTCTCATTCCAAAAGGAAAAATCTTGATTAGATTTAACTTCTAATTTTCAATTTTCTCTCAACTCAAAAAAGCCAATTTTTAAAGCGTTAAAAAGATCATTATAAAGTAGAAACTTGCCTAAAATTACCCCTAACCCCTAGGTATACCTTATGGGCTTTAGGAAACCCTATTAAACTACCCCTAGGTGTTCATTTAACTCATTTTAAACCCCTCTGAAGTTTATTTTCGGGTCAAACATAAGTTGACCACCCCAAATATTATATTCCCAAAACATTTATGACAACACATTATTTTATTTAAGAAGAACTATAATTAAACACTTTCCCACCAAGAGACCAAATAAAACATTTAAATTTAAATCCACACGTGTCAAGTGACACAAATAAAACACTTTTACAAAATAAAACATGAAATTGTCTCTTGTGGTTCTACACATTAAATTTAAATAACACTTAACACTCATGCAACATATACTGTTACGAATAAAATACAACACAAACGGGGTGTTGTCTCTCCAAATAGACAACCCCTGGCTTACGAACATACATAAGTCTAGGTTTGGTTCTCCGTAATTTCCATGGTCACATGGTAAATTTCCTACGCATCTCATTTAACACATTAGTACTTTCAAATATCCACATATAATATAATTCAAAGGAATAACAATACACATCATCACTTACATACAATTTTCATCAGCACAGATTAAATACATCTTTTATCAAGCAAAGTTCTCATAAACAATTTCATCCCAATTCACATAAACTTAACCATACATCATATTTCTATTATCATAGAAAAGTCCTGCAAATTAAATAATAACATCTATCATTGCAATATCATCTTATCTAACAATCAAGTAGTGTTCTATCTCATGAGGCATATAAGTAAAATCATCAAATCATACCAATGTTATCCAAATCCTGAAATCATATAAGTTCTAAGTCTCAAAAAGCATCAAAATAAAGTATCCATCATAGTCTAAATATAAAATCAATGAATGTCAGACTGAGTCGAGGTGAGGCCTCACAATTTTGTGTAGCCTCAACCTCAACATGCTGAACACCCTCTAGATCATCTGGAGTTGAAATACTAAAGGTTACATTAATGTTGAGAACCAATTGCAATTATATTTGTTTAAGGGAATAACAGTGGTCCTCTTTACCTGAGTGGGGAACACCACATTCTTGATATTGTGTACCCGGATCATGCTCCACTTGGTCACCACCGACTACAAGCTCTAAAATATTAACAAAAAAAGTTACATTAATTACTACTTTAATTACAAATTAAGATGTTTAATTGTATTAATAATTACATAAATAAATTTGAATAGCAAATGAATACCTCCACTACTGGGATGCACATCCAGACCTTCATATGCAGGTGGTGTTTCACGATTAGCAGGATGCATTCCAATGTCATGCATATTGTTATCATTTCTTGCTTATTTAAAACAAATATAGTCACTCTATGTTGGAACTCAACATCAATTAGATTATTGGTAAAGTATTCAATTTGAAACAATTTTCATTTAGCATATTTACCTGTGTGACGAATGCACCAGAATATTGTGTTTGCCCACTCAATTCTCATAGCCGATCAACCATGACTGTATAGCCTTGTTGGTAGGAAGTTCTCTTTTCATCTTTTGTGGGCACTGTATTGAATTTAGAGCCCTGCATTTTTTCTTGGTATTGTGAATTTTGCTTGCATTGTCTGATAAAAAAAAAATCATTTGCAATTTATAAATATTTTGATGCAATATTTCATTTACAAATACTTACAATTTATGCGGCAAGTTTCACAAAACCACCAGAGTCGAGAATGTGTTGCCCATGCTTTTCTTGTCTTTCATTGCTTGCCTTTGATGTGTCACTTAGTCTATGAAAATTTTGAAATATGTTAGATTATATAAATATAAAGAGTAATTAATTAGTACATAATTACATTCTTAATAGTATCATGTACCTTCTTTTGCAATCTGGTGTTGTATTTCCTCTTTTCCTTTCAATTCTCTCCTTGGCATCCAAAATTAGGTCCTTCCACTCCCTATCTGGAATCATGGGGGGACGCTTGTACTTTAGGTTCTTCTCTAAATGGGTCTTGTATTGGTCCCTCACATACTTTAGATATGTGCCAGATTTTTCAAGGAGCTTGGTTTTGTCAAAGGTGTCATTTCCAAACCACTCAACCATATGGTTTGTCAATTCATCTTTTAACCTTTTTTTGTGGTCATTCCACCTTTTAAAGAAAAAACAAACCTATTAGATTCAAAAATGAAGTGAAGCTACATTTATTATAGTTCAAGAAATGGATCAAAGGAAAACTATTCTAGAAATGATATGAAATCAAAATAGTGGAGTAGGGTTAGTTCACATATGATGTACCACCTTTTACGTATGGTGGGCCCAAATATCTGCAATGAAATGTCACTAAGATTTTTATAAAAAAAATATAATTTCCTGCAAAAAATTCATGGGATCATTAGTCCAAAACAAGTGATCAGAAAGTAAATTACAATTAGATTATATATAATAATAATTTTAAAGTACCTGGAACCTTCTATATCTTTAAGGGAATCATTTCTTCATCGCTCACCACCAATGTGGCCTACAACGTTCCCATACTAGCAATATGAGAAGATCCAGGAAATGATGGTATGTTATCAGTAGTAGTCACCTTAGGCACATCCTTATGTGCATCTCCTGCTGTAGAAAATGAATCCACTATGAAATGCCCCCAAGAAAGAACGCTTGAAGGGAAATAAACACATAACAAAAGATAGAGAAAAAGAGGGATCTACCAATAGTGGGTGGGCCAATATGACATGTAGTAGAGGATGTCTGCATGCTAAGTGTTGCCAACATTACAGTTGGAAATACAAGTGGTGCTAACCTCTGACGAGGAACCGATGACATTTGCACAGGAACATTGACAACACCTGAAGAATAATATATTAAATATATAAAACATTAAATATATGAAAAGTGCAAGAATTATAAACAAGGATGAACCTTTATTATGAACATTGACAGTATCAAGTATGATGTATTTTGGGTACTCAAAGTGATAAGCCAAGAAAATCGTCATCACCTGAACTACCTGCAATACCCTCATCATGACCACCAGTTTCATGAGGACGCATAAATTTCTGTAAAAACAACACGTACATATTTTAGTTAATGACATAAAAGAGAATACAATATAAACCATTATTGAACTTTTGTTATAATTAAAGCTCTCTTTACTGCTTGCTTGCAATTTTTGTGTTGCCCACATCAATACTTGCACCCTCTCTCGTATCTCATTGGTCTAAGGCTCCACAGATGCCAAAGAAAAAATCTCTCTACTATTTTTTCTAAGAGACTTTTTTATCAATTCCATAGGGTTTGTGGAATTTCCAGGGTCATCATCACTTAATCCTGTTGAGTCCACATCCCTAGAGAGGTGCTCAGGTATTGCAACTCCCTTTCCCTTTCCCCGAACATCCATTTATGTCAAGAATATCATTAACAATTACAAAATTAGTCTAGAACACTCAAAAAAGGAACATAATAATGTAACAATTTTCTTCTATCTAATTTGTACAATTACAATGAGGTTTACCTTCTCGGTAGAAGTGTTGTGACCTACATCCCTATCTATGCTATATGATGGATCCATGTCGCCCTGTGACAAAGAAAAAATAAAAAAAATGTTAGCAAAATTAAACCAATAGACTTAGCAAAAAAACTTCATAATAAAATGGTATATTGGATTCATTTATTGGAGGTTGGTTAATTTAAATGGTATATAGTATGTACCACCCCCATGATAGTAACTTTGTTTGTATCTATACAATTCAAATTGTAATCGATTAGAAGCTCTTCCCGTGCACTTATTGATTTTATCACACATACGAATACATGATTTCCCTCGCGTGCCTCAAATATGCAATTGGGTTGTTTATTAGTTGACCTAGGTTGTGTACTATTTATAAAACTTGCAATATTCCCTGTTTCTTTTGGCCTTCCATCAATGTATACAGCCACCTGTTTACTTTGATTATTATCTTTTTATTGTATATAATTTGCTGATACTGCATACCTACGCATACTTGTTTTATATCATACAATTTGCATCCAATTATTGTAATTTTAATAATGTCCGACAAACTCCATCAATTCAACAACTTTTTTGTAATAGACCTTTATGTCATCCATGGAAAATAGGCCCAAACCATGTAACGATGAAGGTGTAATGCGATATATCCTATCGTTAACACAAAAATCAGTGTTTATTGGAGGAAGTTCCTTGGGTACCCATTGTTTCTGTAGATGTTTCTACCTCAAGGGCACCTCAATGTCACCTTTTGCCTCATCATCATAAGAACATGACCCCCCTTGAGCAAGGAAACATTTCATCTGTTTATTGAATTTTCTTCTAATCTTTTGACCTCTAGTTGATCTCCCTATTGTATACCTACTACATGTCTCACTTTCATTTTCTATTCCTAGATTTCCCTCACTCGAGGAAGACACATCTAACAAATACCTATTTGGTGGTACCTGCACTCCATCAAATGAGAGAGTTAGTTGGTAATGAGAGATATATTTTTCAAATGAGGGTGATGTTGATGAAGAAGTCAGCCCCAAAGTTGATGTTGAAATGAAAATTTGAGTAAGTCCATCTGGGGCCTCAAGTGTTGATAACTGTATTAGATTTGTTGTTAATGTCGAGGTTTGAAAAACTGAGGAAGTTTGTTTTCCAAGTAATTTTTTAAAAATAAATTGTTTCTATAGGGTGTATTGACTAGTTATATCTGTCGATCCATGAGACTGTGCAGGATCCTCGTCAAAGGGGTTTAGGTTCCTGTACATGTAATTCAATTATCTTATGTTAGCTAAAAATTACATAGTACACAACATGAACAACATGAGCTTTGTAGACAAAAAGAGTATTAAATAAAAAAAAGATATCATCATAATCATTGTAAATTTTTTAATTCCTTACCTTTACTTTATGTAGACTATGTAGGATCCTCAACTAAATGGTTGATGATGTTTGTAGTCAATGACATGTTCCCACCAAGGGTGACAGCATCACACAGGGACTATACATGAAATCAACACCATCAATTGAGCATCATAAGCATTACATTTGTAAGTTGATAAACAATAGATACATATGTATCATAAGCATCATAAGAATCACATGATGTATCATCATATATGCAATTGAGCATCATAATTAGCATCACATATGTGTCATCATAAACATGTAATCCATTAGATATGTATCATAAATCACCATCCATCACATAGGTAATAAGCAATCCACATTCTATAAATAAACACAAAGTTCAAAAAATGTCACATGTATCATCATAAACATGTAATCCATCACATATGTATTCTAAATCAACATCCATCATATAGCTAATAAACAATCCAAATTCCATAAATAAACACAAAGTTTTAAAAATGTCACATAAATAGTCACTCTCCCTATCTCCATCGCTTCAAGCTGGCATTGTTCTACTATAAGGACCTACTAGAGGTAATGGAACATGAATTAAAAACATTAAAAGGTGCATCATGAATTAATTATGTAACCATATAAGTAAAAAAAAAATCTATCAAGAAATCAATATTAAATAGATAATATACTAATAGCATACCTCATACATTCCATTCATCACCATGACCATGACCATCATCATCATCATCATCATCATCATCATCATCATCATCATCATCATCACCACCACCACCACCACCACCACCACCATCATTGTCTTCGTCATCACCATCACCATCACCATCACCATCACCATCACCATCACCATCATCATCATCATCATCATCATCATCATCATCAGCTTCATCTTCATCATCATCATCAGCTTCATCTTCTTTATCATCATTGAGTAACTGTCGATTGTGATCATCATCTACTTCATCTTCTACTTCTTCGATATCTTCTTCTTCCATCACATTATACTTTATCGACCTTCCTCTTGGATCATGTCTAACAACAAATGACCAACTCAGTTTATGTGGAACCTTTGAGTAAAATACCTGCTCACATTGGCTTGGAAGAACATAGGGCTCATACCCAACTGGATCAACTGACCTTGTATTAACCATTGTAAACCATTATCATGTTCAATAACAATTCTATCAGGATCATTTTTATTCAATCGTAGCCTATACCATTTGACGACGAACAAAACTAATTTGAAGGAATTAAAGTCCCACTCAAGTATATCATCCAAAATGTCATAGTATTGATTTTGAGACTCTTGAGGATGTATGTCATTTCTCGATGAAATATTTGTCACCTCAAAAACTGCAGTTATCCCAAAATCACAAGTTTTCTTTGTGTCATCCATCTTTTTGATGTGAAATTTATGACCATTGCAAAACATAGCGTTGTGGTGTTTGACCTGCGATATGTCAAACATGTAAAAATTATTACATCATGAGTTGATAAACATATGGGTGATTAATAAATTTATACATACCCATTTATCTCTTAAACCATATGCTAAATCAATTTCCCTTTGCGTAACATTGGAATCTCCATTACAATGAGCTTCTTTAACCAATGAAGCCACACCTTCCCATGTTAATGTGTGAGAAAAATGTTGACAATGTTTAATCTATACCGTCATCCAATCAAGATTGTTTTCAATATACAAATGTGGTGCATCCCACTCTTGACCAGTTGTACAAAAAATAAATAGACGTCTTACAACTGATTTATTTTGAGGATTAAGAATTAATTAACTACAATAATGTCTTATAATTACCTCTCACTTTCCTCAATCTACCTTTCCCCGTCAAGTACTCCCCTTCGAATTTGTTAATGGGGTTGGGATCCCAAATGTGATCCACGTGGATCTTTGCTGCAAACTTAGGAAGATATTCAAAAATGTACACCATAGTCCAGTATACCATATATCCCTCCACCATAGAACCCTCAGGATGTACTCTTTGTTGAACAAAAGCCTTCAAAAATTTCAATTGCCTCTCAACCATCCACATTGACCTAGTGTGTATAGGTCCACACAATTCAATCTCCTCAACTTGGTGTATGAGGTAGTGTTCTTATGCATTGAAAAAAGCTAAAGGTAGACACTTTTGCATTTCACACATTAGATGAGGAATTTTTCTCTTCCAATATTTTATATCTTCTTTATGGATTTCTTTACATGATAAGCACCTTCAAGATATTCAAGATGCAAAAAAATATTTTACATAACAAGTAAAACAAATCACAAATATAATATCTACACTTGCTTGACATTATTGTCGAAGTCATCTGGGAGAGATAGAGGTAGAACGTACTACAACAATTATAAAATTATCTTTTCATTTATTTTCTAACATAATACAATGAAAAGTACATGCACAGTATACAAATATATAGTAAAAACACAAGACCATGAATTACCTTAATGAAGGTATGCCAATCATGCATTTTCATCCCTGGCCCAAATTCACTTTTCTTTGATATGAGATTGTTTATTTTTGCAAAAAATCTTGTGGGAAATTGAATTTTTCGTATGACTTCTTTTATAGCATTGCTTTGATGGTCTGTTAATAACCAAGGAAGCTCACTTATATTAATCTGGTCTCCATGGCTATTTGATTAAATAACATTTTTCATTGCATGATTGGAATCCTAAATGTCACTACAAATTTTGACAATTTTTTCTTTGTCACGCCTTCCATCCAATATTTTCCATAATGTCTCTATTATATTATTTCCAATATGCATGGTA